>NC_068405.1:21486922-21786922 GCF_023724105.1 Carassius gibelio | reverse complement strand
ACCTAAAAATCATAAGTGACTTGAGAAAATTTACCTGCCATAAATATATATATATATATATATATATATATATATATATATATATATATATATATATATATATATATATATATATATATATTTTTTTTTTTACCAGCCATTAGAATGTATTTGCATTGTTTCATAAAAAATCATGCAGAACAAATAGGCGAAAAATCTAATTGCAATTTATTATTATTAGTAATATTAATAATTTTATTAAATAATAATAATTTTATTTATTAAAAATAAACAAATCAATAAATATCGCTGTAATACTATTTAACTGTAAAGTATCTCATAATAATACATTAAACTTTTATAAGAATCCAAATTATTATTATTCTTAATTTATATCACAACATCACAATTACAATGCTAATATTTATGGTTGATTTTTTTCTTTGCTTTTAAATGTCAGCTGTTATTTTGGCGTAAAACTGCAGGGAACTTCTCTGTTGAAATGCTTCACAGATTTATAAATCCTTCTCATTATAAACTTGGTAAGATGTTTGGGCTTGTTGCATTTTCAGGAATACTTATTTATATAATTGTAACACAAGCTTTGGAAACTGATAATTGCGATAAACCATATTGCAATTCTCGGGTTTCATATACTCACCAACGCCGGTTTTTATTCACCTTTGGTGCTCGGCTAGTGTTAATTGTAGGCCTCGTTTGCAACCCTAAATGCTGAATCTGCCTAATATCACTGACTTTGTCCCTCACAGTTGCGGAGGATGCAGGAGATGCTTCAAAAAATGCAGCAGCAGATGCACGAACAGGACCTGTGAACGCCCCCCTGAGCAAAACCTGCTGATTTCAACATGTCTGCACTTTTACACAAGCGGACACATAACACTTTAACATCATCACACTGAAAGATTTTCAGTAGATAAGCTAACAGATGTATTTGTATGTCAAACACAGCACACAGATATGAATGCATGTGTCGAGCACTCCGTTAAAAGGGTCACTTCACCTGAGCCTGATATCTAATACCAGGCTCCAAGTTAAAATATTTGGCAACACTAAAAGTTGTTTTCACACTTTTGTACAGTCCATGTGATGCTGTATGACTGTTTCCATGGCAAAGACGGCTGCTTTATTCACAGCAGACATGGCAAATGTCGTTTTTGGTTTGCTGTTCTATCCCAGTTTTTATTTTATTTTTAGTAATGTGAGTGCATGTGTGTGTGTGTGTGTGTGTGGGTGTGATTTGGATTTGGACAAAACAAGAGCACTGAGTGGAATACTAAATATCTGAGCAATTTTCTACTTTTAAAAGAGCTATACCAATAAGCTTGAACAAGGTTAATACATTTGCAGTATTAAAGCATATTTGTCTCTGAAGGCCTTTTCAGAGCACCTTAAATTGCAATCTTTGCTGTATGTTGAAGAGATTTTTCACCGATCCATGCAACCTTTTGTCTACCTTAAGGATTGAACATATATGAACGTTTTATGTAATTTAGGTTTTAATATAGCACTAAGGATGAATTTTCCAGTCTTAAAACATTTAATTATTTATATTATTTCACGAAATGTATATCAGACAATCTGTATATGTAAATAGGTTCCGACATCTTTTATATCACCTGTTGTTGTTGGTTTAAGATGGGTGCATTGAGATATTGATTTATATGCCCTGTATGTGTTTACTCAAGCTATTCCTATAAGCATGACAAATGCACCATGTCCAATTTATCATGATTCCTTTGAAAAATAAACATCTTCTGTGGTAAACCTGTCTGGTCTGTACATCTTTTCACCTTTGTTAAATATATATTTTTTTTAGATTTCTCATAATATAATTCCACTTTCATGTCATTAATAGCCAAATTTATATTTTCCATGACATTGGTTCAGGTATTAAAATATATGACTTTGAAATTATACATAAAATGTTGACTCTAAAATGCTTGTGCGCTACTGGTGGGGATTTAGAACCATCCCATTGACTAGAATGATTCGAAAGATTAATTCTCTGAGACACTCGCTGATTCATTAAAAACTTCCAACCAAAACCTCTTGGTTATGAATGTACCCTTTGTTCCCTAAATGGGGAACGAGATGCTGTGATGGCATCATTGCTATTGGAAACACCTGCGGTGTGACAAAGGTCTGAAGCCCTTATACAATCACGCCAATTTATTGGCTAATAGCGCTTAGCGCCGCCCCGAGCATACGTCACTCTCATTGAACCAAGGTTTCAAACGTAACCAAGAAGTTCCCCTTCATAGTTTCACTTCAATGCTGCAATGGCATCATCGCTATGGGAATGCAATACTATAACGCCTGACATGCCTAAGATAGCTGGAAGACCGAGGAAAGAGTCTACTCAAGTGTAAGAGACCCGGAAGCCAGGAGCCAACCTCACATCCAGACAGAATAACTTGATTAAACTTGCCGCAACACAGACATTCCATCGAAGATTCATCGAAGGCCCTTAAAGATAGCTTGAGAAAAAGCCATTACTCTTGTAGAATGAGCACACACCCCTAGAGGTGAAGTCAAACCATGCGCCTCATAAGCCAGAGATATAGCCTCCTCTATCAATGTGACATTCTCTGTTTGGTGACAGGAGACCCGTTGCTCTTACCAAAACACACCAACAACTTGTAGAGCCATGCCACTGGGCTGTGCGATCAACTTATAGATCTTCAATGCCCTCAACGGGCAAGACTCAGAAGTTGCACATCACTAACTGACCCCACATCAGCAAGGGAAAAAACCTCCAACCTCTTGCTGAAAGCGGAACGGAGTCAAAGCAGAGTCAGGATTAACTTAGGCCTAGGCAACAGTAAAACTTAAACCAGCCCCAGAGACAATTCCACACAAGAGGAGCGGATAAGAGCCTGCAGATGCCCAGTTCTCTGATTCTCTTAAAAGAATCATAAGGTGTTGCTAAAAAGAACATTATTTTGTGTATTTAGTGTAATTAAATTTGTTTATGCGGATTAAGGTTTAAAAAAACACTTTATTTTCCACACACTGTACATTATTGTTTCTCCTCTATGCCCTGCCTCTCTGAAACGTGTCGTTTTTTTTTTACAAAGCTCATCGATCTGAAATGCGAGGTGTGCTCTGATTGGCTATCTATCCAGGACTTTGTGATCAGCCGTATTCCTCAAGCGTGTGAAGGAAATGTTACGCGTTATTGTGATGCGTGTCCCAGTCCAAACACTGGCACCACAAGACAAAAACAATAAAACCCATTACAAATTAGCCATTTGTTGCATCCAGTGGGGACATAATTACTGAATTATTATGACTTATGACTTATAATGTGTTTTGATGTGTTGCGTTGCATCACGCCATGTAAACATAAAACCATGTCTGCATTTGTGATCGGAGAAACAACAAACAACAAGCGCTATTGTGCAACACTGTTCAAAACTCACATTTGAATTATCAGTGGCAAATCATTTACATGTGTAAACGTACTTACAGACTGTGAGTCAGAATCGCTGGCATTGTAGTCTTCTCTCCCAGGATCAGGAAACAGTCCTCCATAAAATGTGCTGCACACATCTGAATATTTGTGATGAACTGTTTTGGAACAGAGTTGTAAATACAACTTAACCACTGATTTCTAGTTGTTTCCTCTTTTGGAAGGCCAAACAAAGTATTTTTTGCTTTCACAACGAAACCGCATCTCTACAACATGGCGCCAGCGGCTACAACATTGCAGCGAGAATAAAAGTTACATCTTCTTTCCTTGCATGAACATTTTTGTGGTGTTATGCAAATCTTCCCACATCATGACGTAGACATGTGGGGGTGTGTTTAAAAGAGGCATTTTAGGAGGGCGTGGACGAGTCTTAACATTTATAAAGAATATCTCTTTGGGTTTGAGACTTTAGTCTTTACAACTTTACAGATCTTCTTTATGCACCACGAGCATTTGCACCATATGACCCCTTTAAGGATCAAAAGTTATCTGGCACAGACATAAACGGCTCAAAAGGATGGCCTGCCAGGCCTTCCAAATGAAAGATAAGTCCCAAAAAGGAATCTGTGCATGGTGGAAAGTCCTAATGAATCTCGACCCCTGCATTAAACAGGAAACTCTTATGGGTAATTCTCAGCAGATATGGCAGGGGCGTAGATTACACGGGGGACACAGGGGACGTGTCCCCCCCACTTTTATCATCACGGAACTTCGTCTCCCGCACTTTTTCAGACAAGTGTGTTCGTATAGAGGTTTTCAAGAGCTGGTGTGAATAAATATAGATTTAAACTCAAAGATACAGGATTGTCTGCGATTGACCTGATGTTTTTTCGGACCGAGAAGGCGAAATGAACATCACTGAGCGCTAAACTCTCCTGCAGTGTGTGTGTGTGTGTTTCATTCATACTCGAAGCCGGAAGGCATCCTCAAGCAGAAATTCATAACAGGAAATTCCTAATATGGGCAACAGCGTCCAGCTATCGCTGTATGAAACAGCTGTTTTCGTTTTTTTCAAGTCCAAAAAAATCTCCAGCAGGTGATAAATAAAGTATATGAACAATTCAGTGCTAATTGACATAGCATTTATTACAGTATAGGAGATAAAAAAGTGTTTGTAGTATAAAAACAAATCATTATTATTTGTTATTGTCCATTAGTTATAGATTTCTAAGCCCCTTAAAAGCTAGAAATTATAGAAAAATTACAGTTGCCTATAGTATCCACTACCAGTCAAAAGTTTTTGAACAGTAAGCTTGTTAATGTTTTTTAAAGAAGTCTCACCTGCATTAATTTGATCCTGCATTAATTTGATCCAGAAATATTTTTACTAGCCTGTTTAAAATAGCTGTTTTCTATTTTAATATATTTTAAAAGGTTATTTATTGAGATTCCAAAGCTGATTTTTTTTGCATCATTACTCCAGTCACACGATCCTTCAGAAATAATTCTGATATTCTGATTAGCTGCTAAAAAAAGAAAAGAAAAAACTCATATTATGATAATGCTGAAAACAGCTGAGTAGAATTTTTATAGTTTTTAAGTTTCTTTGATGAGTAGACAGTTCAGAAGAGCAGCATTGATCTGAAATAGAAATCTCTTGTAAAATGATGTCTTAATCGTCACTTTTGATAAATGTAAAGAATCCTTGCTAAATAAAGCATTAATTTCTATAATTTATTTAACAATATATATATATATATATAGTAAGAGGGGCTGTAAACCATTGGAGGAAACTTTCGTCTCTTGAAAATGGGTCCGTCAAAATAATGCAGGCATACACATAAACTGAAACCTTTACTGGCTTTTATTTGACAGAGCTAATAAATCTCACTATGTATATATATATATATATATATATATATATATATATATGTGTGTGTGTGTGTGTGTGTGTGTGTGTGTGTGTGTGTGTGGGTGTGTGTGTGTGTGTGTGTGTGTGTGTTTGTGTGTTTGTGTGTGTGTGTGTGTCTGTGTGTGTGTGTGTGCGCGTGTGTGTGTGTGTGTGTGTGTGTGTGTGTGTGTGTGTGTGTGTGTGTGATTTTTGTCCCCCTCACTTCTGAAAAGATGGCTATGCCCCTGTATGGTTGCCACATAAACCTTAAGAGATGCAGTTCCCTACAGTGCAATGGACTGGGTCCAGATTGTGTTGCTTAGACCAGGAAGCAAAAAGATTCCATTTAAAGGCATACAGCATCTCGTGGAGGGAGCCCTAGAATTAAGAATAGTGTCGTAATCTCTGCCGATAGACCACATTACAACTCCGCTCAGGGGCCACTCCCATTACTTCCAAAAATCCAGATGGGGATGTCCAAATCATGCCCTGAGCCTAAGTCAGCAGGTCCTGGACAAGGGGAAACTCCCAAAGGGGACGGGCTAACAGACTACCCAATTCCAAGAACCACGTCTGAGTAGACCAGACGGCACCACCAACAAAATACATTCCACTTTTACCACCAGTACTCTACAAGGAACTGTTTGGAAGCAAATGGGTCAACAGAATGGCATAAAGACTGGTCCTGGCCAATCTTAGCTAGGACGTCCATACCCAGAGGCAACGGAGGAGACAAGGAAAACAGAAAGAGCAATGCGCATGCTCTAAGCAAACGATCACCTCCTCTTGGCCGAAACTCTGCCATACGAGACTCATCACCTGAGGCTGCAATCTCCATTCTCCAGCCTCCAAACACTGTCTCAAGAGTAATTCCATTCCTGAGTTCAAGTGACCTAGGACATGAACTGCTCTGATCGAAAGGAACTTGGTCTGTGTTCAAAGAACACAGATTGCCTTTCTGACAATCCATGTATGAGACCACAGCTGTCCTTGACCTAAATGTGACAATCACTCAATCGGTGTAAGAACCGTTTGAGTGCCAGAAATGCTGCTCCCAACAGTTTGTGTGATTGAGCTAATATCAGCCAATCATCAAGGTAACTAAAACCCTAAACCCTAGACCACAAAAAGGCCAGAGACACATCCATTCACCTTGCATTCGAGAAGTTCTTACAGTATTGGCAAACCTTATTCCAAAAGAAAGCCTGGGGAGCTTCTTGAGTCTCTTGACGATCTGGGTACAGACGTACACATCCTTGGATCGATGGTCCCAAACCAAACTCTATTTCAGATAGAGACAGAATGAACTTCTGTGTCAGCATCTTGAAACTGCTTACCCCAAGCACAATGTTAGGTGACGCAAATCCAAATAAAAAAAAGAACAGAGTTATTTCAGACAGGACCACTTTGGAAAGTTACTTGAGTTTACTGAACACAATTTATCTTTGGCGGTATGGTTCCTTATGGGGGTTCTTGCTCCCAAATTAACTGAACATACATGAGCTTAAACATTAACCCCCTGAAACCATCAGTTTGGAAATACATGACAATTAAGACACTAAATAATGTCTTTAAAAGTGAACAGTGGTAATCGTGTAGATGTGGCAGTGGGACATCTATCCTGTAGCTTGGTTATGAGGATGAGTGTCTCTCAGTGGACCTCAGTGAGGTCCATACAAACTGGGACTTGAAAGCCTTAGTGATCTGAAACAAAGAGACGACAACCAGAAGGTGCACAGTAATATGCTCATGTTTATTATGGAGAGGGAGGGAGGGATTGTTGCGAACCGTTTGAGCATGCTTACCGAGCAGTGGTGCCACTTATATATGTCCTGTGTCTAAATGGAGAATGGCAGTGATTGGAGCTATTTGACAGCTCACTGCATTAGCTGGTCGCAGCCTATGCCTCCGTGGCCTGACTGAACTAACACTGGCTCGATTAGTCATACAAACCACTGCTTGGTAGCATGAAACACCAAACATTTCCAGTGCACAATAATGTATGCTACAGTCTCCTAATGCAGCCAGATATGTGAAGCAAGTGTTGGTAGAGAAAGCACTGCATCAATCACATGAAGTAGGCAGACCATGGTGAGCATTAACAGCTTGCCATAAGAAATACTCTCACATGTGAACTCCTTTACACAGATAAGCACAATGCATCTCAGTTGGAATGACAAAAATGATTAGTCATGCAAATAATGTTGGTAGCCTGAATTGCTATTTGTTCCAGCCCAAAGTAGCAGCAGAGCTGAAAGAATAATAATTATTAACAAAAACCATAGTGCATGACAAATGTCAGTGTGGACTAAGCCTAAAAACATTCATATTAACGAGTTTGGAAGTGTAAGCAAAAAAATCAAGCTTCTGGAGCGGGAATCAGTCGAAAACGCTAGGCACGTTATACTTTCACTGAAGGAAGCAAACGATCTCTGCGTCAGCACGGAAAGTGAGGAACTAACTGATCTCTGCTTCATTACAGTTTGCACATATGTTTTCGTCGTGAACGTTGATCTTCCTTCAAAACAGCCGGTAAAAGAGTTGCGCGATAAAAGCGTCATCACTTCAACACGGAATTAGATCTGGCTTTTGTTCACACAGCGCTCGTCCCGGGTCGAACCCCGCAATGTTACTAGGTCCCCGACCCGGGTTTAATGCGGTAATCAATCCCAGGACATGGTTGCTTTCACACAGAAGGCGACCCGGCAATGTTCCGGAAATATTGCGGGTCCGACGTGCAGTGTGAAAGGGGCTTTACACAGATACTACATTTTTATAAGCTGTCGACCGACCAAAAAACAAGCGTTAAAGGTATACTCCACCCCAAAGTGATCAAAGTGTCATTAATCACTAAATCCCTCATTCCACGCTTTATTCGTCTTTGGAACACAATTTATGATAATTTATTTAAGATATTTTGGATCAAAACCGGGAGGCTTGAGACTGTCCCATAGCACAGACTGCTAAGAAAAGTTACTGTAACTTACACTGTAAACTTACACAGCAGCGACTCGTCAGAATAGTCCATCTGCCATAAGTGGTTCAACTGTAATGTTATGAAGCGATGACAATAATATTTGTAATGTACACAAAGACAGCAAAAATAACAACACATTGTCACATAGCAGCATTTAGGCATTACTCGGATTTTTGTTACAAGTCATTTCAAGTCGGTAATAGAAAGTCAATGGAGAGCGTTTGATTGGCCAGCCCAACCACACACACACACACACACACACACACACACACACACACACACACACACTCACACAGTGGGTGTGGTTTTCAGATTATGATGTGTGTCGCTCTGTCTCTATTGGTTCAAAACAAGTATAGGTCTGCAGAAAAGTAATGGGAGTTAACAAATCGGGGTGTTTTTAGACCATGATACCTGATTGGCTGACGTCATAGTGATGTAAGTTTAGGGGTGGGGTTGGGTAAGGGGGATCATTTTGATTACATGATTTAGAAACACCCAGCGGTTTGAAAACACCCACAAAGTCATAAACGCCCATTTTTGCTCAGTAGAGACCTAAACACTAGTGTTAGTGTGCGTTTTTGTATCGATATAATTTAATTGTGCCCAGGGGCGGGGTTAGGGCTGGGCTAAGGGGGCTGGAGCCCCGAATGTTTTCAGTAAAGCCCCGAATGTTTTTATTACCTCCATGCGATCAATGAGTTTTCATGCCCAATAAAGTAATTTATATTCGAATTTAAATAAATAAATATCTCTCGACTCTCACGTCCACAGTGTCTGTAAATTTACCCAAGTAAGTTACGCTTTGTCATTCACACCCCACGAAAACCGCCCACTGATTCTAGTGCTTATGACTGACATGTAAACTGACCAACCATCGATGAGCGTCTGTACGATCCAGCCAATGAAATGAGATCTTTTGGAGGCAGGCGGTTTGTTGGCGTGTAGTATTTTACTAGATCAATTTATTTGAAAATTAAAATGTATTATTCAAAATTCATCTTCTTCTTCTTCAAAAAAAAAAGGAGTAACCCCCCCCCCCCCCCCCCCCCCCCGGCCAAAACACTTAAACGCCAAGATACAACAGCTTCAGGTATCTGTAACTTTTAATCATAGTATTATATTTCTTTTTCGGTTTTAAATTGTGGCTGATTTAACGTTTCATTTTGAACATCTAACAGTTAACGGTTGCGCAGCACAGTCTTTAGGACACGGACACACACACACACACACACACACACACAGAGCGGTTATAATGTTTGCTAAGCACTGTCTGTGGCAGACTTTTCTGTCAGGACAACAATTCAATAAACATTAAGATAATAAAAAAAGACATATTTCGCAAAGGAAATGGTTCCAAACAAAGCATGTTGTTGTTCCCTGCAGCAACACACAGTGGTGTTTACTGAATAAATTTGCTTGAGTAACTTTTGTACTTTTTTTCAGAATGAATCATCCGTTTCTAATGAATCCATTGATTAAATGACTCACAGACTCACTCATTAAGGCAGTGGCATGCCGCCACCTAGTAGCAAAGTACCATTCTATTTTTTTTTATAATTTCATATTTCTGTATTCCAAATTTTATATTTGATACATTAGCCTCATAAGATTATTTACGCAATTTGTAAGTGATGTGTAAGTGCTCCTTCAAAAATATAAGTGTATAGAGCCCTGCGTTTATAATTATACTTGGCTTTAAGTGTATATAAACACAGAGATAAAGTCCTTTGACCGGTATATCTTTGTAGAGTAAGAGTGTGTTAGTGCACTGCTTAATGTTTGCTTCTTATCCCTGTTCTACCAGGACTAGTGTAGCCAGTCAGGCTTGATTAGAAAATAAAATAAAACAGAGAAAGAGACAAAATAAAGTGAGATAGAGACACAACATCAGCATATGTGCCAGGATACAAGGGATAAACTTTAAATAAAATGTTTTAAATTTGTTTCTTTGTTTTTGTATATTTTAAACAAGGTAAATCTTTCTGATTTATTAAAATAAAAAGTCACATACATGGATTTTTCTAGGCTAAACTCCGGATCTCCACTCACTCTAGAACCACCCCTTGGTTATGACAACAAACTGTTAGAAGAAAGGGATCATTGGGGTTCTATATAGAACCATAGGGTTCTTTACTCAACTCCAAAGAACCTTTTATGCTAGTAAGGTTCTACAATGACAAGAAAGAACCCTTTTGGCACAAAGGGTTTATATCTTGAATTTTGTGATCATTCACATGCATTCATAAATGCATTTTAATACACCGAATAATGCAGTGAAAGAACGCACTCAAAATGCACACGCGCACAAGTATGACTTCATCATGTAACTTTACATTAGCCTAGATGCGTGCACTTTTTAGGCACGATTTGTTTAGTTTTGACTATACTTGACGAACTCCCGAAATGCTTCAAATGATTTGCGATCCCCAAACTGACTCAAGTGATTCGCGATTCCTCTACGAACTCCCGAACTGATTCAAATGATTCGTGATCCCCAAATTGACTCAAATGATTCGCGATCCCGCTGCGAACTCCCGAACTGACTCAAATGATTCGCGAACCCGCTACGAACTCCCGAACTGACTCAAATGATTCGCGATCTCGCTACGAACTCCCGAACTGACTCAAATGATTCGCGAACCCGTTAAGAACTCCCGAACTGAATCAAATGATTCGCGAAACCGCTACGAACTCCCGAACTGACTCAAATGATTCGCGAACCCGCTACGAACTCCCGAACTGACTCAAATGATTCGCGATCTCGCTACGAACTCCCGAACTGACTCAAATGATTCGCAAACCCGTTACCAACACCCGAACTGAATCAAATGAGCTGCGTCTGGGGCCGATGACGTCACTTCCATGGAGGCATGTTGTACACGCCCCCGTCCATTGACTCCGCCCCCACGTCAAAACAGTGCCACAAAGAGAGACGTGCAGAAAAGTGAAGTGCAAAGGAAAAATGGCATTGCAAGCTCAAACTAGACTGACAAGCAACATAAAAGCAGCGTTGCAAATAAATTAATAGATATGACCATGGAAAATATTTATTGCAAAATCATTGCTTTCGCGCTGTTTCATTTGTTTTGCAATTCTTAATTTTTGTTTGCAAAAAACAAGTGTATTTTCCTCAATACTTTAAATAAAATGTTTTACATTTGTTTTTATTGTTTTTGTATATTTTAAACAAGGTAAATCTTTCTGATTTATTAAAATAAAAAGTCACATACATGGATTTTTCTGGGCTAAGCCCCGGATCTCCACTCACCCTAGAACCACCCCTGATTGTGCCTATTAAACAAAGTGATTAGTATTACTTATTATCGTCACTATTCGCAAAGAAGACCACTGCATTATGATTTTGCACTGGCCCGATGCACATCAGAACTGGTTCAAACTTTATGCAATTTTTTTTTTTTTAAGTCACGATTAAAATAAGGTGGCGTTATAAACAAGCATTGTAATACATAATGCAATATGTTATATGCAATAACAGTATGCAATAATAACTTTGAGTGTACATTTTTAATTTTAATTAAATTTATTAAAAGGATTCCACCTTATGAGACAAAGCCCTCCCTACTCTAACCCTACCCGATACTTTTTTATTATTTCCTTAATTTTTATTAAAAATAGATGCTTTTCTGATGTGATATGAAATTTGAAAAGGGAGAAAAAAAGTTAGCCAAAAGGCAGATTCGAACGCGTCGAACGCGTCAAAATGAGTTTGATACAATCTTTACCACCTATGCCACCGAATCTGACAACTAACTACAGTGGTGGCTTAAGATCATCGCAGGGGGTGCAAAACCCCCCTTGACGCCGGACCTGATACAGTCACATACCCCCCTCCCCCCCAAGTCCACATGTTTGCTTTATAGTAAATTGTTTTTTTGCATACATATTTGCATATTACATTCTTCGATCACGTCGTGTCGAATAACACAGACCAGAACATAGGAGGAGTTTAACAGAGGTGCATGTAAATAACAGCTCGGTGGGCAGGAACGAAGCGTTGCGTGATCACAAATAGCATAGCCTACTTATTTAGTATGGATACCAAAGCAACATTTTTTTTAGATACTGGGCGTGGATGAGGACCAAAGACTTGTCTGGGAGACTGTCTCGTATTATAAAACCATGAAAGGTCTGCAGATGTGATCTGGAGAAAACTTGCCTCTCCATCACTCTACTTCCGCATCAAACATGCGTTTAACACTCAACATGTTCTGCTGAGCACACCAACACTGAAGTAAATGCTATTTGCATCGGTTTGCATGTTTTCAACATTAACTTCACCGAAATATCTGCCTGGGACGCGGCAGGAGACTTCAGAGATCATATGGAGGGGAATATGGACATGGATGATGTTTCTCCATCCCATCATCAGCATCAGCGAGGATTGTGGAAATCCTTCCACGGCAGACCCAAACTCACCAGCAGCCCCAAACTGGGCAAAAAAGACCGAAAGCAGGAAAGCGGGTTTTGGATATTTAAAAAGAAACGACCAAATGGTTTGGAGCGAACGATGTCTTCGTCTCAACCCAATCTGCACAGCGCAGCAGCCGCTCCAGATGGTGCCGAGAGCGGAAGGACGCGCAGCGACTCGCCCGAGCAGGGTGTCGGTACGGCGGCCGCAGCAGCAGCGTCGCTCGGTGCGGAGATCCAGATGCTGAAAAGAACAGTCAGCTCCAAACCGACGCTGTCCCAGTTGGTGCAGTCTCAACATAAACCTGCTCTGCAAGGGTCCACATGCACCGATGAATCTGTGATGAATGGTTTGGAGGAAGAGATCAATAAAAGTGTGGTAAGATGATTTATAATTTATAATAGTTTTTGCCATAGCACTGCAGTAATATGTGATGGATGCAGTTATCTCATACAGATAGTTTATGCTTAACATTTGCAGATGTTTTAGAAAAATAGATTGTTAGTATTGTAGGGTTTTGTGACGCTGCAGCTTCCTAATTATAAACGTATTAAAACATATTTAGAGTAGCCTACTTTCTAGTAGTGATAGACTTTTTTAGGTAAAATGAGTCATCAGCAAATGTGAAACTAAATTCAGGGCTATAGAAAATATGTTTGCTACAAAATATTACAACACATACATTTTCTTATAAGAAACATGATTAGTTACAGCAAATTTCCTACTGGAAAAGCCATGCTATATTAGTTTAAGCTCATTTGTTATAGGTAAAACTTGATCAAAGGTGTACCCAGTCAATCTCAAACATCCCAGCTTGAAGCAGACCACAAATGAGCAGCACATTCAGATAGACACCATCTGAAACCAGATTAATGCACAGGCTGAAATCCGTTAGATCCTGAAGCTTGATCACATCCACCTTGAATGATGTTAGAGAAATGGAAACATTTCAGAATGACTTGGATTGGGTTTAAAGGGCAGTTGACGATCAAGACCATTTGTCTCATTTTACCTGATGTCCCACTTTTGTCTGCACCCTACCAACTGCTTTGAATACAAACAAACAAGAAAAAAATTATTTTTACACTGTAATATTTTTTAATTGCAAGGCCAAATCAGAAGTCATGCCAGAACTCATTATTATCAGTAGTCAGTCATTTTTTGTTGCATGCATGCATGTGGATATCTTTGACCTTGCACATACACATTTAAGCCTTTAATGGGTGCACACCAAGGTTTACCTAAATCAGGTGTTTTTGTGCATGGTCATTTTTACATTTGTAGATGCAAAGTGATGCGTTTGCATAGTCAAACTCGTGTCAGATTCCCATTCACACAAGGACATGCGCCAGAACGAGCTTGTGTCAGCCTTTTTTCCACAAGTTTCCTTTTAAAACTGTAAAGTTTAGTCTTGACATTGAGTTTTGTCTACAACTGTTAGTTTCAGTCATGTTGGCACTGTACAGTTAGTTGTCTCTGTTCCTGGGGGTGTTTGCCAAGCTGGTTTTGCAGGAAGAGGAACTTGCCTAAAAGACACACAAACACATACAACAGGCTTAAAGCCAAACAGGGTGCCAAGTGTTGAGTAAGGTTGCAGAAGTGAATTACTGTCTTTATTAGCACATTTTATTTAATTAGTTGTGTTATGTGCATCAGATTTTAGAGATCCATAAACACAGCTTAAACATTTTTTGCATACATATAAATCTAAAAAAACAAAAGAGATCTTCTTTTGTTGTTTTTTTGATAGCAGCAGTGGTGTGTTTTGCTTAAAGCGATCGTTTACCAGAAAATAAGACTTAATTCAACACCAGGTTGTTACAAACCTGTACAGTATGTCTTTCTTTCTTATTTATGACACAGAAAAAAAATATTTTCTAAAAGTAAATAGGTGTATTTCAGAATTAAGAGCGTCACTGTGTTCATTTACATGCGGGCATCATATAATACAGTGTTTTCAGAGCGGCCTGGCTCATGGTAGTGCTGCTTCTCATGAACTCCTTCTCTGCAAGCACTGAGAGTTTATTTTTATTTATTAAAAAAATAATAATAATAAAATCTAAAATCGGTTTATCGGTTTACTTGCACGTCATGTGGCCATTTACTGACATTAGAGAACCGCGAACTTGCAAATGTGTTAATACATTACTGACATATTTACTTGAAATCTAGTAGGAGTAAATTTTTTATGTTTAAGAGGTGTGGCTGACAAAAAAGTTCAAGAATCTCCGCCTGAGAAAAAAGAAAGTCTGATGTAAATGATGACAGGATTTTAATCTTTTTAAAATAACAGTTCAAAATGGCTTCTATTGAGCAAGAAACCCTGAACAATAGAGTTTTCGACTAGACATTAAAACGTAGTGTACATATAGCTTTTCTGAATGCATGTCGATCCCAAGCCATTGCATCACCGGCTTAACAGCCACCAATAGTGTGGTGGAGATTAGAGTCAAACAAACAACATGGCCTGGAGCTTAGAGTTCCTCTGGATCATCACTGCATGTGTGGACTTGACAAACAGTTTTGGTATGGAGCTGCATGAGCTGTCTTTGTGGATAGATGAGGAAGGCATCTGGGGAGGTTTGAGATTTGATAAACAGCAGTAGGCCTTTGTTAAGAAATCTGTAAGTCAGGATCTGGCAGAGGAGATGATCTATCTGCTCAGGAGTGGAACCTCTACATGTGTCTTATGCAGTGATTTCGGTGAGCATGTTGATTGTGTACTGTATGTGGTTGGAGTCACGGTATGATGGAAATGAAGTAAAGACAGATGTCTAGTATTGGTTGCTATCACGCTCACACCGTTTCCAGATTCTGGAGCAGGAGGGAGTTTATAACAAGACTTTGATTTATAGGCACAATCAACATGAGCTACTTAAACAGACCTCAATAAAGATGTTCAGTGCAGTGATTGACATGTTTCATTGACTGGCACCGTTCCCCATGTCAGAGTATTTCTCCTTGCTCTTGTAATCTCCTCGCAGTGGAGGTGAGACGACAGGTGTCTTTGCTTACAGAGATGCTCTAAACAGTACAGAGAAAGGTGAATTCATCTTAGACACGTCTTATAGGGGAGCATGGAACGAGGGCTGGATGATTAATTGAAATAAAAATGCAATCTCAACATGCAGTGAGATTCTCAAATCACAAAGGCTGTGATTTCATTTAATAATTATGTGCACTGCATGTTTCAGAGTTAAGCCTGGCACTGTGTTTATCTTCTCACGAGCAGCTCATGAACCAGTGTTTTTAGTGTCTTCTTCACACAAACTCCATCTCTGCATCAACAAAACAGAAGCCCTAAGGTGTGAGACATTCAGGTGTGAGTCTGACCAGTTATCAGACGAGGAGATAAAACATTTCATTCATTTTATTTGGAAGTCTGTTTGTCCTTTTTTTCCGTTTGATTTTTAGCAATGCAGAAATGATCGAGGAAGATAAATATTGTATATGTAAATATAAATCAGCTTTAAGAACTTCTTTATCTCAAACATGACACCAGGATGTTGTTAGAGGAATCCCTGATCTAATAACAATATCCTATATCCTTCTTCTTGACAGTCCTGTCATTAACAGGATGTTAAATAAGCTCTAAAGGTCCACAATGCAAATCGCCTGCTTTCAGCTGACACTGCAAACACACTTAAGTGTGTGAGAGAAATGTGTTTTTGACCTCATCTCTCACTCGAGGGTGAAAAAGAGGAAGTAGAATGTGTGTAATGCTCGTCAAATATTGTCTGTGTGTTTAAGTTACATAATTAGTGGTGCTGTGTTTTCTGAAGCCCCAAAATATTCAACATTGTCACATAACTTGTTCTGCACCATTGGTGCTACAAATATGAATCAAATCAAGAGGCTTGTCGAGGAGAGGTTTGCTAATATTTTCAGACCTGTGATCAGACCATCTGTTTTTACTTGAGGACTTTATAGGCTTTTTTTTTTTCTAGAAATTTGGGAAATTCTTATACATTTAATAATTAAAGTCAATTGCAATAATAAGGCATTTGGGGCTGTTAACAAACAAATAAAATCATGATCAACAAAGTTCATGCAATGCAGAGGAAGCTGCATCTGAAGTGGTATTTAGATATATATACACACCGTTTTACGCAAGACATGAATGCTTTAACCTGCAGTTACAAATTCATAAATAATGTAGCGATATTTTAATCTTAAAATATTGACTACTGATATTTGAAATGATTTTAAAATCATATGTAACAAGGTACTTTAAATGTGAAATTAAAAGCACTGTTAATAAGTGAGTATTTGTGATTAAACCCAATCATTTAAAAGTTTGATTCATTTATGTTGCTCAGAGACACAAAACATGGCTGTGGCTTTGTTTGAAACCAGTTTTGTTGGTAAAATTGGCAAAAAATTGGCAATAAAGTGTCTAAAACATAAATATCTTAATATTATCTTATTGAACTGTTGTGTAAAATCCATATCTCATTTGTGATTTTTGCAACAAAAAAAAAATGGCACTCTCTGTGTGATATTGATCAACTATATGAAATTATATAAATATATACATTTTCTTCCCGCATATTTAGAATTTTAGGAGCGTTCTTAATTAATTTTATTGTACTGAATCAAGCAGTGAAAGAACACATTCTAAATGAGCATTCAGTATAGCTAGTGTTTAAGCACTCATAAGTCCTCTTACAATCAATGAAGCTGTCCATACACCCATAAAAATAAAATATGATGTAACATAAGCAGGCCAAAATGTAATGGCAGCAACTATTTACACTAAGTCAAATAGCAATAGATGCTATTTAAACTAAGTGAAAATAGCATATTTTCTTAGCGACAGAGGCTATTTACACTAAGTGCAAATAGTGATGGATGCTATTTACAAGAAGTGCAGATAGCAATATATTCTATTTACACTGTTAAAATAGCAGGATTTACTGCTATTTATACTTCTTATTGGATTATAAATATTATATAGTATTATATAACATTATAGTACATTATAAAACAGTATGCACTAATAATGTATTTAGTGTAAATTATCATTTTAATTCAAATGATTAAACAAATGCCACCTTGTTGGGACATTAAAGCCCTCCCTTCTTACCCAATACTATATTTTTAACTTATTGATTAATTGTCTTCATTTTTATTGAAAATGCAAGTGCTGGTCATATAAATAGAATAGCATCAAAAAGTTGATTTATTTCATTAATTCCATTCAAAAAGTGAAACTTGTATAGCATATTCATTCATTCATTACACACAGACTGATATATTTCAAATGTTTATTTCTTTTAATTTTGATGATTATAACTAACAACTAAGGAAAATCCCAAATTCAGTATCTCAGAAAATTAGAATATTGTGAAAAGGTTCAATATTGAAGACACCTGGTGCCACACTCTAATCAGCTAATTAACTCAAAACACCTGCAAAGGCCTTTAAATTATCTCTCAGTCTACAGTAGTTCTGTAGGCTACACAATCATGGGGAAGACTGCTGACTTGACAGTTGTGCAAAAGACGACCATTGATACATTGCAAAAGGAGGGCAAGACACAAAAGGTTGTTGCAAAAGAGGCTGGCTGTTCACAGAGCTCTGTGTCCAAGCACATTAATAGAGAGGCAAAGGGAAGGAAAAGATGTGTAAGAAAAAAAGTGTACAAGCAATAGGGATAACCGCACCCTGGAGAGGATTGTGAAACAAAACACATTCAAAAATGTGGGGGAGATTCACAAAGAGTGGGCTGCAGCTGGAGTCAGTGCTTCAAGAACGACTACACACAGACGTATGCAAGACATGGGTTTCAGCTGTTGCATTCATTGTGTCAATCCACTCTTGAACAACAGACAGCGTCAGAAGCGTCTCGCTTCAAAAAGGATTGGACTGCTGCTGTGTAATCCAAAGTTATGTTCTCTGAAGAAAGTAAATTTTGTATTTTTGCTTTGGAAATCAGGGTCCAAAAGTCTGGAGGAAGAGAGGAGAGGCACACAATCCACGTTGCTTGAGGTCTAGTGTAAAGTTTCCACAGTCAGTGACTGTTTGGGGTGCCATGTCATCTGCTGGTGTTGGTCCACTGTGATTTCTGATATCAAACTTGCCTGACCTTAACCCCATAGAAAAACTATGGGGTATTGTGAAGAGGAAGATGTGATATGCCAGACCCAAAAATGCAGAAGAGCTGAAGGCCACTATCAGAGCAACCTGGGCTCTCATAACACCTGAGCAGTGCCACAGACTGATCGACTCCATGCCACGCCGCATTGCTGCAGTAATTCAGGCAAAAGGAGCCACAACTAAGTTTTGAGTGCTGTACATGCTCATACTTTTCATGTTCATACTCTTCATTTGGCCAAAATTTCTAAAAATCCTTTCTTTGTATTGGTCTTAAGTAATATTCAAATTTTCAGAGATACTGAATTTAGGAATTTTCTTAGTTGTCAGTTCTAATCATCAAAAAAAAAAAAAAAAAAACATTTGAAATATCTCAGTCTGTGTGTAATGAATGAACATAATAAAATTTCACTTTTTGAATAAATAAATTAAATAAATAAACTTTTTGATGATATTCTAATTATGACCAGCACCTGTAAATGCCTTTCCGATGAAAAAAAAAAAGTTTGGTAAAAGGCGAATTCGAATTCGGGAAGATCACCTCAAAGAGATTTCAGTATGTGCTTTACCAACTACACCACTGGAGCTGACGACTGACAGCCATCTTTTATAGTGTTGACCCTATCACATGTTTGTGGGTGGAGCTTGTGTAAATAGTTTCTGCCAACAAGGCAGGCTATTTGAACTTAGTGTAAATAGACACTCTGAAATGTAATAAGCTATCGGAACTTCATTTTAAGTATTAACGTTTTATTGAAAAACCAGGGTGTTTTGTGGTGTTATGGGGGTCCCTTAATGCTTTTGGGAGGTCCTGGACCCCCCCTTAATTCGAACACTGGATGTTGGGGGGAAACAGTTTTCCGTGATATACATTCTTTAAATGATTTTCAGCTGGTGTTCAAGTTGGTGGCTTAAATAGGTGCAATGATGGTAGTTTATGAATACACAACTATTCAGACTAAACCATTAACCACTAGGCCACACCACTGGAAAAACCACTTGACTTTTTCTGGACTCTGTAACAGGGGTTTTTTAAGCCTGTTTTTTTTCAGATGTGTGAAGTTGATATCACATGCACAGTGTTTCATTTCCTATGCAAAAATTAGACAATTGACAACAGATAGCTAGTTTAGCCTTCTGTGACTCTTGCTTTTTTATTTTATTTGCAGCTTATTCAGTTCAAGAACTGGTTACTCATCTTAGATCATCTGACTGAAATAAAGTGACCAACCACAAAAGATAAGATGAAGTTATTAAGCAGCATGCAGCAAAGTAGAAGCTTATTTCACTAGTGAACATCTCCACAAAAGTGTACAAGGAAGAAATTGGTAGAAAATGAGTATTGACTTTGTGAAAGTATCAAAAACAAAGTGTAATCACATTATTCCGATTAACTTATTGCTTCATCTTGTGCCTTGGGCAATTTAGCTTTTAGTGTGAACAGAGAAATTACTTGTTGCAATACACTGTCATAATATTTCTACATAACAGCCAAAACCATGACTGAAACAAGAAAATATGTTGTATTGAGTCCAGTTAAACGAATGCAGAGTGCAAATGGCCATTCTAACAAAACTATTTGAATAGAATAATACTTGGTCTGTAAAACAAGAGCTCAGTGTTGTTCTCAATTCTGGTTTTAGAGCACCAGTTTATCAGTTTTGAGCATTTTGCAACATCCTGTCAGAATTTCAATCATAAATTCTCCAGGAGTTTGTTTTCTAATATGAGAATGTTTGAGGAAGTAAAACCCTATAAGGTTTGTCATTAAGGGCTTTGGGTGTATGAAATGTTTGAAGAGGTCCTGTCAGTCATTCACACTAAAGTATCTGGGAAAATGTGTGTTTTATTCAGGGGATTGTTGCAGCTGGTAATGGTGGAACACAGCCTTCACTGCCCACGTCAGCACTGTACCAGCTAGACATCATGCTGAAAAAAGGAAACAACCTTGCCATTCGAGACAGAGGCGGTAAGACCTGCATCTCTGATGTTCATGTTGTCTCCATTAATACCACTGTCAGGAAATGTGTGTTTTACTTTTAATAAGATGTATTCATATGCTACTTCAAACTTATGTTCCTTCTATTATTTGCTGAAATGTGTGATCTTTTTTTTTTTTTTTTTTTAGATCAAACTGCTCAGAATATAATTTAACCTGGGCCAAACAACTTCCCTAGTGACACCTTAGCAACAACACAATGTAGAACACACCTTAGCAACCACACAGAACACACCCAGGACACCCTAGCAACCTCATAATGTAGACCACACCCTAGCAACACATTAGCAACCACACAGAACACACCCAGGACACCCTAGCAACCTCATACTGTAGACCACACCCTAGCAACACCTTAGCAAGCAACCACATGGAACACACCCAGCACACCCTAGCAACACTTTAGCAACCACATATTGTAGAACATACCCTAGCAATACCTTAGCAACCACAAAGAAGAAACACACCCAGGACACCCTAGCTACACCTAAGCAACCAGAACACACCCTAGCAACACTTTAACAACCACACGGATCACACCCTGAACACTATAGCCACATATTAGTATTTTCACTGAGGAATTGCTGCAATTTACTGAAAAGTGTTATCAATTATTTATTTATTTTAGATCAAAATGCTCTTGTGTTTCAGGAACAAGTGACCCATATGTGAAGTTCAAAATAGCTGGCAAAGAAGTTTTCCGTAGTAGAATCATCCACAAGAACCTTAATCCAGTTTGGGACGAGCGTGTTTGTCTGATAGTGGACAATTTACAAGAGCCTCTGTATATTAAGGTAAAATTACCACTTTTATTCGCAGTGTTTATGGATGCTTGTTACCATTACAGTATTTAGTATAAATTCTGAATTAATGACTCGGTTTGTTTTAGTGAATCAGAATCATATAGCTTGACCGGTGTATTCTGAAACCCAAAATGATAAGTGGCGTGACATACTTGGAATTTGTGCTCTGCTTAACAAAAAAAAAATCCAAAGTGCACACACACACACAGAGCAGTGATAACACACACACTGTGAACACACACCCAGAGCAGTGGGCAGCCATTTATGCTGCGGCCCCGGGGAGCAGTTGGGGGTTCAGTGCCTTGCAGAATGGCACCTAAGTCATGGTATTGAAGGTGGAGAGAGCACTGTACATGCACTCCCCCCACCCACAATTCACAACCTTTCAATTGTCCAACTCTCTAACCATTAGGCCACGACTTCCCCTTAAATGAATGATTCTAATGAGACAATTAATTTTGGTGAATAAAAACTTACTGCATGACTGGTGTAGTCTAGTTTCTGAATAAATGGCTCTTATGAGCGGATTCATTTTAGTGAATCAAATCTTATTTTTGCCCAGTGAATTCCAAAACCCAATGTACTGACTCTTATGAGGTGAATCATTTTAGTGAATCTGCGTGAACAGTGTGGTCTGAATCCCAAATGAATTAGTCTTTTGAGCTGGTTCTTTTTAGAGAATCAAAAACATTACAGTGCAAACAAAATACACTGATTCAAATCCAAATGACTCTTAAGAGATGATTCATTTTAGTGAATCAGAAACATTCCAATTCCTGAACAAACAGCTCTTATGAACCAGTGATTTTTATTTACTCAAAAACATTACAGCACGAACAATAAAGACAGATTCCAGAACAAATGACTCTAAAAAAATGATCTTTTTAGTGTATCAAAAACATACCATGTGACTTTATATGCCAATCTGGACAAATTACTTTTATGAGCCGATTCATTTTAGCAAATCCAAAACTGTAGCCTACATTCTGAAGTCTGAACAATTCTGACTGATTCCAAAATGAACGACTCTCATGAGCCGGTTTGTTTCAGTGAATCAAAAACATAATGCGGGACTGGTGTGTTCTGATTCCTGAATGAATTAATTCACTAGTGAAACAAAAGTATTACAGACTGAACAATGTAGACTGATTCCAGTACAACAGACTCTTATGAGCTGGTTCTTTTTATTGAAGCGACAAGAGTAATCAATCAGTCATTAAGAAGTCTAGAATGATCTGTGATATTTCTTCCTAAAGAATTTTCACTTCTGTTATCTATTTTAGGTGTTTGACTATGATTTTGGCCTTCAAGATGATTTTATGGGCTCAGCTTACCTGTACCTTGATTCTCTGGAACTGCAGAGGTATCGTGCTTTCATCATTCCTGCAAAATTATAACAATTCAACAGTTAGTGTCAAAATACATTTTCAATCTGCATAAAAGGGTGTTTAAATGTATTCAGTGTTTCATGAAATTAACATTGACAAGTGCAGTTTTGCTAATCTTTTGTTGTGATCTTAGAGTTTATACTGACATCTAGTGTCTTGGATGAAGCATTATACAAATGCAAAAGTTTTTGGTTCTCCAGTAAAAGTATTATATTGACAAGTGGTCATTATCATTTAAGGTAGATCTAATAATTCAGTTGAAACATATTTATCAAAAAGATTATTCACTTCTTAAGTGAAAACTACAACACTACTTTTAATGGTGGTCATAACAGCTCGTGTTTTTGTTGTAGGCCTCTTGATGTCCAGTTAGACCTTCAAGATCCTCACTGTCCCGATCAGGACCTGGGCTCTCTGGAGCTGGCGGTCACTCTGTTCCCAAGAAGTACAGAAGACAGAGAGGCTCTGCGACAGGCGGTAAGACTCACTGGCAAATTTATATTGCTTTATACTTATAAAAGTAGGAAAAGATTGAGTCTGCTGGCAAATTCTCAGCATGCAGCCAAAAAGATTTTATTCTGTCATGTTTACAGACCTCATAT
Organism: Carassius gibelio; assembly: GCF_023724105.1. Taxonomy (NCBI): domain Eukaryota; kingdom Metazoa; phylum Chordata; class Actinopteri; order Cypriniformes; family Cyprinidae; genus Carassius; species Carassius gibelio. The sequence goes on along the minus strand of NC_068405.1, from coordinate 21,763,322 downwards.
TTGTTTCACACCTTTCTCATGAGATTATTTTTAGCTGTCAGGAAGTATTTAGCAACCACATCCAGTTATCTGTTTTTTGAAAAGCATGTGAAACATGCAACTGAAGTTGATATCTGATTACTATACACATCATTTCAAAGGTTTGGGGTTATGATGTTTTTTTTTTTTTTTTTTTAAAGAAAATAAAACTTTTATTCAGCAAGGATGCATTAAATTGATGCATTAAAAGTGACAGTGATTTATAATGTCACAAACTATTTCTATTTCAAATAAATGCTGTTCTTTTGAACTTTCTGTTCATCAACGAATCAAAATGAATCACATTAGAATGATTTCTGAAGGATCATGTGACACTGAAGACTGGAATAATGATACTGAAAATTCAACTTTGCATCACAGGAATAAATCACATTTCAAAATACATTCAAATAGAAAACAGCTATTTAAAATTGCAATAATATTTCACAGTATTTAAGTTTTTACTGCATTTTAACAAATAAATGCAGCCTTGGTGAGCAAAATAAAATTATTTTTAAAAGATTATAAAATCTTACCAACCCCAAATTTCTGAATGGTAGTGTACAATTTATTATACTGCCTAGTCTACAATTTAAAAAAATGCATAATGTACAATTCAAATAGTACTGTTATACACTGTGGTCGCTTGAGCTACTATGTTGCATTTCATTAGGTTTTTGAAGTCCAGTTATCCAGTACAAATGGTTATTATTTTTAATCCAGTCAAGCACACTGCATTGTGGGATACTGCGCCCAGAACAACATGCACATTTGGCTTACAGAAAAATGGCATACTGTGCAAAAATAGTATAAGTACTGTATGATGTTCATCCAGTCCAAAAAGCCCATGACTCTTGAGAGACACTGGGACGATGAGGCGTTTGTGTTGTCTGCATAATGCATGAAAAGACTTTGAATTAGACATTAGCAACCTGCTGCAGTGTGCAGGCGGGCGGAGAACACATCGAAATTCACAGAGTGTTCCACCAACAGATGAAACGGCAGTCTGATGGGCGGCTTTGATCACGTAAGAACAGAAGATGCATCTCTTGATCAGAGTTAGAGATTTAGCTTCTCATCCAATGCAAAAGTAGTCTTGGCGGTAATCAAAGCGCACCCACCTCCACCCCGGCCCCCTGAATATACAGTAACACATATAACCTGCTCTGTTGTTTTTGTAGACCATGCTACTGAGGAGAAGCTGGAAGAGTTGCAGTAAGGTAAAAAAGCAAGAGTGTTTGCCCCTAGATTCTCTGACTAGCTGCTGAGTAAACTGTCCCACACACTTTATTCCTGTGTGACTTAAGCATCATGTTCAAAGAGAAATTGGTTTGTGTGCGAAGTGCTCTTAATGTCTGCACTGCAGCAGTCTGGTCAGAGGATGAGTTTTATCCGTATGGCTCTGTTAGTTGCGGCAGTCGTGCATCTCTCGGGGTGATGGGCCATGCCTTTTTGTGGACATTTGCATTTTATGCTTTGGTGACCCGGTCATTGGTGGATGTGAAACCAATTCCACACTCTTTGAGTTCTTTCCCCACATTGTCTTACAGGGATTCATCCAAAAATCATCATGTCATCATGTACACTGCTGTTCAAAAGTTTATTTATTTGATCAAAAAAAGTAGAAAAAAACTGTTAAATATTATTTCAATTTAAAATACGTCTTTTCTTCTTGAATATATTTCAAAATGTCATTTATTCCTGTGATGCAAAGCTGAGTTTTCATCTTCAGTTTCACATCAGAAATCATTTATACACTAATTTGCTGCTCGAGAAACATTTATTTTTATTGTTGAAAACAGTTTGCTGCTTAATATTTTTGTAAAAACTGAGATGCATTGCTTTTCGGGATTTTTTGATTCATTGAAAGTTCAAAACAGAATCGATTTGAAATAGAAACGCAGCATGTATATTTTAACATTATATATGTATTTACTTTAATTTCTGTTCAATTTTATCCCTCCATAATGATTGAAAAGAATTGATTTCATAAAAAAACAACCAAACTTTAAAACAGTAGTGTACTTGATGCTCAGGTTGTCATTTTTGGAGTTTGCAGCCACATTTGCTGTCTAGACAATCTCCTTTTGTGTCCAAAAATCATGTTTTGAGCATCATGAGGGTGAGTAGATGACTGAACTGAAGTAACCCTTTAATGTCCTGTGATGTGTGTGGAGCGCAGCAGCAGCAGCAGCAGAGTCTTCGGCTGTCGGACCTGCACAGAAAGTCTCAGCTGTGGAGGGGCATCGTGAGCATCAGACTCATCGAGGGTCGTGACCTCACGCCCATGGACCAGAACGGCCTGAGTGACCCTTACGTCAAGTTCAAACTAGGCCCTCAGAAGTACAAGAGTAAGGTATGAGCGACTGTGCCAACGTGACTCTTTTTAAATATCTCTGGACTTACTGTTCACGATTTAGCCATAATTTTAAAGAAAAAATATTTCTTCTGACAGAAATTTCTTTGCTTATGTAAGCAAGGAATGGAAAAATATTATTCACCAATAACCCTAGCTTGCATTATTCACAGATGAATTATAACTAAATTATAATATATATTTGTCATAAATTCCAAACTGATTGCACTATATTTTCACTGTTTTTTTTATTTTATTTTATGTAAAATCATTTTCTAAATGTTTTAAATTCATTTTAAATAAGTACATTTTGTAATAATTTTAAAAGTTTTAAAATTGCTTGTTTTATTCTTTTTTTATTATTATTATTTTACTTTCTTTTATGTAAAGCACTTTGAATTACCATTGTGTACAAAATGTGCTATATAAATAAACTTGCCTTGCTTTGCCTTGCCTAAATTACTATTAAATTAAAATAATCAATATATAATTAATTTTATTAATATATAAAATACTTAAATAATAATATGTTTGTTTTTACTTTTGTTTAACTTTTTAGTCATCATACATAATAAATGAAAATTCAATTTGTTTATCTATTAAATCAAATTAAATCATATTTTAATTTCTGAATATATTTGTCAATTATCTCAACATGTGCATATATCATCGACAACCTTGTCATATGTCGTATGAAGGACACTTCAGTATACGTTTCCGCAGACAGAATAAGAATAATGTCTGCTAAAACTATTTCTCTGTTACTTATTCTTCTGTACAAACAGACGATTCCCAAGACGCTCAACCCTCAGTGGAGGGAGCAGTTCGACCTGCATCTGTATGACGAGGAGGGAGGCATTCTGGAGATCTCCGTTTGGGATAAAGACATTGGAAGGAGAGACGACTTCATCGGCCAGTGCGTACAATTTCCTCCATATCGTTTACATGCATATCATGTTATCAGTATGCCATTGCTAGATGCTTGATTTACAAGAAGTGCATGTGTTTAAAACATTTCAGGTGTCAGCTGGACCTGTCCAAGTTGAGCCGAGAGAAGACACACAAGCTAGAACTGGAGTTGGAGGAGGATAAAGGGATGCTGGTTCTGCTGGTGACTCTGACCGCCACAGTCGCCGTCTCCATCTCTGACCTGTCTGTCAACCTACTGGACGACCCACATGAACGCCAGCAGATCATTAAGAGATATGTAAGTGTGACGGGTTTCTTGCCATTCAATTTACTGCAAAAAATTACAGTGCTAAAAAATATCAAAGTGTTGCTGTTTTTACTGTATTTTCGATCAAAGCACATGTGCAAAATACAGCAGAAACGGTTAATGCTCTATTCTGCAGTACACTTCTATGACCAAAAGGGGGCGTGCTATGATCACAATCCAGTGCACTACTGGATTAACACCGGCCTCGTTCACAACTGGACAACGGTGGAGCAACTCACACCAAACAAAGACAGAGAGAGAGACATCTCGCTGCTCTCGGAGCTGTCTGTCCTCTCTATTCACGGTTTGTCTTTGTCCTGCCACTGTCCCCCGGAGGGCCGGTCACTGAACCGCTTACAGAAACTCACCACCAATGCAGACTGACCTTCTTTCATAACAGCTGCATAATGAAGATGTATTCGTGAGAGCCAGCAGATAATCTGGCGTGGCGGCTCAGTGTTTTTGTCTCAGTGTCCACGGCCGAGTGGCTTTGACGTGGACACAAAACTGCTCGCGGACTCTGACGGGGGATTAGAGAAAGTTAGGGCCTAAATAGAGCTGTCAGAGACATATGGATGTATTGCCGCTCGGCAGATTGTGCGGTCTGAATGTAGCCGTGGGCCTCCGTGATGCCTTTTTGTTCTTTTTCAGAGTCCGTTAAGGTCGTTCTTTAACCTGAAGGATGTCGGAATCGTGCAGGTGAAGATCCTGCGGGCCGAGGGGCTGATGGCTGCTGATGTCACAGGTACAATCATATGTCACTTCCTGTACTCGTTTGTGCACAGTGGAACGATAACCAGGATTCTTAGTTTCTGGATGGTCTATAAGGCTTTTCCCAGGCATGTTTCGGTATGTTTTGGAGTGGTTAACACCTCAGTTTCTCTTCTGGACATGTATGATGGAAAGATGACCGTCTGAAAGAGAGGAGCCTCACAATTTCATTGTTTCGCACTCATAAGCTGATCTAGTTTTTGAGGTTTGCTGTTTTCTCAAAAGCGGCCCACCTCATGGGCTCTGATTTCATGCCTCCTTCTAATACCACACCGTGGTGGACAGACAAAGGCTTTTAAAAACCTTCTGCACACACACACACACACATTTTTCTGTGCTTTTCTCTCAGCCTTTGGTTTATAAAGACTGATTTTTAGCTCTTCTATACCGTTTTTCCCTCCAAAATTTGCCCACACTGATTCAGTGTACTTTTTTCCCCCTCACATTTTTATCAGCCAAATTATTAGCCAATTATTTCATAAAACAACATGCAAGTGATGGGAGATGAGTGGCATTATTTTCTTTCAGCACAGATATCATTGATGTTTTACTCAGGCTATCCTTTAAAAATAAAATACAATTATAATGAAAATTAAAGACCAATCTCAGTTTCTCTGTGCTAATCTTTCACCTTGGCAACATTTCAGGGAAGCTGTGTGATCACCATAAACGTGCATGATCAAACTCACACGATCCTCCAGAAATCATTCTAATATGCTGGTTTGCTGCTCAAGAAACATTTATTAATATTCAAAGTTGAAAACAGCTGCGCAGATTATTTTTGTAGAAACCATGTTACAAGTTCAAAAGAGCAGCAATGGAAATCTGTTTCAGAGAAAACATTATAAATGTCACTTTTGATCAGTTTATGCATCCTCACTAATCCCAAATGTTTAGTTTAAGAGGACATAAAATCACTGGAGAGCGAGATGACTGTAAAACACCACAGACCACACTTAAATCTTAAACATTGGGACAAGAAACTGCATTGCATCAATACTGATGTCAAACTGATTTGTTATTAAGTACAAATGACTAACATGAAACTTCACTTATCTCACTTGGGTGTTTTAACCTAAAAGCTTTTGAACGCAACGCTGTGTTTCAGGAAAGAGCGACCCGTTCTGCATTGCGGAGCTGTGTAACGACCGTCTGCAAACACACACGGTTTACAAGACTCTGAACCCCGAGTGGAATAAAGTCTTCACCTTGTGAGTTCATAATGCAGATCCATCGCTTCTCCCAGTGGAGAAACAATTCAAGTATTCACAGCTGATCAAGTTGTTCTGTCACCTGGACTCATGTGGCTTGATTGTGTAATATATTATAGAAAACATGACATGAAAATGTCTCCCATTTACTTCATTCATTGAATTATCTTTTCAGTTGTTGTATCTCTTAAATGGTTTGCTTGACTTTTTCCAATAGCGTAATTTAATCAGATTGTAGTGGAATTCTGTTATATACACAGTGAAAGAGAGAAATCAATGCATTGTTGTGACAAAATTTTTTAGTGTAGGTCTAAGGTGTTTTTATTTTTGGCTTTTATTGTCTGTCATTTAATAACTATTTGAAAGCCAACCATTTAGAATAGTTAGAATAGCGTGCCTTTTTACAAAAAAAACAAAAACAAAAAAAAAACACCACTTTTCAAGGTATCAGACCTGGTCAAATACCATCTTTCATAATTTCCCACATAATTTCTCTCAGAAATATGTCACACATATGTCACACATATATCAAACAATTTGGACTTCTTTTGTCTCAATTCTGAACAAGACTCAGAACGGCAAGATGTTAACTTGCAATTTAATTTTTTTATTTAATTTAAATTGTCTGATAAAAGTAATTCCAAATTCCCCCCCAAAAAAGAAAAAAAAGATGCAATTGTAAGATGTAAACTCAGAATTCAAAGATAGAAAAAGTCAGAATTGCTTCATTTTTTTATTCCGTGTTGTTGAGGAGACAAACAAGAATTCCAAGATATAAACTCAGAATTCCAAAAAAGTCTAAAATAGCAAGATGTGAGACATAAACTAAGAAATAAATGGATAAATAAGGTAAATTAGAATTGTGAGATATAAATTTGCATTTGCAAGAAAAAAGTGAAATGTAAACTCTGAAATCATAGAAAAAAAATCTAAATTGCAAGACGTCAGCTCAGAATTCTGAGAAAAAAGTCAGAATTGCAAAATGTAAATTCAGAATTGCAAGATAAAATGTCAGAATTGATACACAAAAAATGGCAATTTTTCCTTGGGAATAATATTTCCAAACATTATGTTGCAAAATCTGTTCATGTTGACTTCATGCAGTATTTGGAAATGCGATATACAAAGCCATATTATAGTCAAAACAAATAGAAATTATTCTGCATAATTTGTTGCACACCTTGATCTCAAAAAAACCTGCTTAACATAAGGTATGATTCATCATCCGATCAAATCCTGATGTCAAATACCTCCCTATAATTTCTCACAGAAATACGGTGCATTAGGGCATTTAGATGCATCGCAAATTCTGTTCATGTTGACTTCATAAATGCAAGGTTAATCGAAATGCTTCTGCACACTTTGTTTTGTGTTTGATGAAGAACTGTCTCTTGTTCACCCTGCAGTAACGTGAAAGACATTCACTCAGTGCTGGAGATCACAGTGTACGACGAGGACAGAGACCGCAGCGCTGACTTCCTGGGTAAAGTGGCCATCCCGCTACTAAACGTAAGCTCGTCTCATTCAGTTTCCTTAAATTCTTAGATCCACGTGTGCTTTAAAAGCCGCGTTTGAAACAAATCGACTCGCCGAAGGAGATTGATGGTGGAGGGTCTTTAACGGCGCACACAGCCGGGCCTCCCGGTGCCTGGCTAATGTCTCGGTGACAGAGGGATGCTGGTAATGAGCAGGTACTTGTCAGAGTTGGAAGTGCTGGAAGGAGGGAGGGACGGGGAGGGAATGTGCGGCTGGCTGTTTGATGCTGCCGCTGGGAGATCAGGGGTCAGTCGAGGAGGGGGGTCCGCTGGGGCTTTGCCAGACAGCAGGCTGTCACGTCTTCTTCACACAGATCCGCAACAGTGAACAGAAGGCCTACGTCTTAAAAAACAAGGAGCTGACAGGGCCAACAAAGGGGGTCATCTTTCTCGAAGCAGACGTCATCTTCAGCGCCGTAAGTGTGCGCTGCGCCCGGAGCGCTGGATGTTGTGTCTTTTGTTTCCACACTGTGGAATATGCAATAATTATTGATGCATAGAGAGCTCCAGCGCTAATTAAAACAAATCATAGTTCTTCGTTTCTCTTCAAGGTGAAAGCCAGTATGCGGACGTTCGTTCCACCAGAACAGAAGTACATCGAAGACGAGGCCAAAGTCTCTAAACAGGTAAAATAACAACAATGTAACTATTCTGAAAAAGGAATAGTTCATGCTGCTTTTTAATTCTGTGAAACACATCATTACACAGCAGTTTCCATAAAAATGACACTTTAAAGTGTCCAAAAACTCCCCAAAACTAGTTCAAATGCCTTGTGTTGTGCCGTACATTCAAAGACTGTACGCTACTGATATAAAAGCAATGATAATTTTGATGTGTCTTTATCTTTATCTTTTTTTTTTATTATGACTTTTTTATATATAGCTTATTTTAATATATATAGTTTATTTATTTATGGTTCATGCTTATTTATTTAATTATTTTAGTACATAAATTCAAACTGAATGATAATGAGAAATGTTTCCTTGTCAACCATCTCAAATTAAAAGGGAATACGATCTGCCAAAAGGGACTGTGGATGAAAACTAGCCAGTGTTGGCTAAATCTGGTACATTTGACATATTAATGTATTATTAATGTGCATTGACTCTGATTAAAATACACTTAAAAAATAATAATAATAAGTTTAAGATTTTTAAGATTTTATTTCATTTTACTTTACAATTTTACATTTACATTTTACATTTTTTTTTAATTTTTTAATTAAATTTTTATTAATTATTTTAATTAAAAAATTCTCATATTAATATTTTTATAAACTTTTCTTTCAGTTAAAATGTCATTTATAATTGTTTTTTAAATTTTAATTATACATTTTATTATTATTAAAATTATTTTTAAATGTTTAAAGTAATGACATCTTTTTAATGGTTTTAGTTTTAGTAAACTATAATAACCCAGCTTCAGAAGACTTTGAATACATATCGCAAAATATGGGACTGTTTGGCTTTTTTTTTTTTTTATACATAAAATAACAGCACGCGGGTGTGAAACAAATTTAAGTTATTACACATTAAGTAAATAAAAACACAATATAAATTTGAAGTGAACTGTGCCTTTAATCTAATGGCTGCAATCAAATCTAAACCACCCCAACGAGGGCCGGCGGTCCCATGCCCGCCACACAATAGGCCGACGTGTTTGGGACAGGGGGCGCAAGCGCTGAATCCCTGCGTTTTCCCCCTTGCCCTGCCGCTCTAGGTGTTGAATAGAAATGTCAAGCCGGCACTCATGAGAGGAGAGGGGCCACCCCAGAGGGCCCGGCTGCGGCTCTACGGCTGTGGCTGCTCATTGTCCTCTCTCTCAATGTGCCTGCGTGACAAAAGCGCTGAATTGGAGGGGCTGGGCTGAATCAGACGCTGTCACAAAGCTGCGCATTGAGCAGAACAGACCGATTCTTCAGTCCTTTATGCCCGTCTCAGTGAAGAGTTCAACCGCGGATTCGGCCGTATATCTAACCCCAGCTGTCAGTCACACCGTCACTTACGGAGATGATTACATTCACCTCGTTTTTTGATATGCCATGAGTTTTGTGTTAATCATGCATATCAGAACAAAGTTGTTTGATTTTCTTTAATAGAAGAGAATAATATTAATGTTTTATAACAACAAAAAAGTAGGTATAAAATAAATAAAGTACCTAAATATAATTTTTGAATGTTTGTTGTGTAAAAGTTTAAATTTTCCTTTGATGTGCTCCTTTTAAAATGTTGATGTCAGTAAGATTTTTCTTTCAATTAATACTTAAAGGTGAGAGTAAAGATTGAGTTTTACATTATAACAATTAATAATGGTAAAAACTTATATTAAATTGATCAAAAGTGACAAATACATTTATTGTTATGAAAGATTTCTATTTCAAATAAATGCTGTTCTTTTGAACTTTATTCATCAAAGAATCCTGGATGTAGCATGGAATTGCTACATTCCAAAAATGTAGCATTTAAAGCAGCAAAACTGTTTTCAACATAATAATAAAAATATTATTATTATTGTTTATTGAGCAGCAAATCAGCATATTAGAACTATTTCTGAAGGATTACATGACAATGAAGACTGAAATATTGATACTGAAAATTCAGCAAAATTCACTTACATTTTAAAATATAAAAAAAATAAAAGTTTAAACTTTTGAGTTGTACATTTGCAACAACTTTTACAGTTTTGTAGAATTTTCCCTGTGTCAGATAAATAAATTAATTTTTTTTGAATATATATATATATATATATATATATATATATATATATATATATATATATATATATATATATATATATATATATATATATATATATATATATATATATATATATATATATATATATAAAGAGAAAAACTTTTGAACCGTAGTGCATTGTTTGAATGTTTTGTTTAGAATATATATCATATAATTGTGTGATATATATATGTGTGTGTTATAAAAAGTTTTAAAATTGATATTGAATTTACATATTAAATATATTTGATTATTATTATATAATGTATTGTGTAAAAAGGTGGGTGTTTTTTTTTATACATTTGAATATTCTTTTGGTTTGAATATATGTCATAGAAATATATTTTTTAAATATAAACATAAAACATCAGTATATTTCAATATAATACTGGAAATAATATTTCAGGTACTCAGGAGTATTCTCCAATAATGATCATTATTTTTGAGGAGGCTATGTTGTGGTTTATGGTAACAGCTCTTTCTGTCTCATATTCTCCCGTCAGATGCTGCAGCAGAATTTTAACCGAGTGAAGCGCTGCGTTCTCTCCCTCATTAACGCGGGCTCCTACATCAACAGCTGTTTTCAATGGGAGTCCCCCCGCAGGAGTTTATGTGCTTTCTTGGTAGGTGGCAAAACTCTCTCAGATATACACACAGAAGCAAACACCGTATTGATATGATACACACAACTCACAGAAACTCAAACTCACTTTTTAAAGATAGATAGGTCTAGATAATAGATGTACACTCTGTATATTTGATAGATTGAGTGTGTTTGGTGACTCTTGTGTGTGTTGAAGGGCTTTGATGTGTGAAGTGCGCTCGTAGTTTAGCGCTGAAGCACCCTTGAGCTAAAACGAGTAGATGTGATCTCTTAGACGCCGTCCCTCTGTGTGTGACCTCGAGCCCGACCTCACCCCGCGCCCCTGCCTGCCCCGCTCTGAACACCTCAAGAGCCCTTCACTTCACACGGTTCCCTCTCGCTTTCACACACTTCCCTCCGGTACCTGAAGGAGGCGCTGAGGACTCGGAGTCTCCATCACAATAGATTCACTCTTCTTTCTTCATCCCTACCTGTTCATGACAATTAACTGACCCAGATTTGACCTCCCTCTTTAAACAATGAAGTTCAGCTCTGGTTTACAGCTATGACTGCAAACGTAAAGTAAAACTCAATTACAATACAGTAACAAAAACTATAAATCCATTCCAGCTCAAATGCCTGATAGGATAAACCACATTAAAAGCCTTTGTGACCATCATATATATATATATATATATATATATATATACACACACACATACACATATAAAATGTGTACATATACTAATATAAACTAATGTATATATATATAAGTGTTCCTGTAGCTCAATTGGTATGGCACTACGCTATGAAGCGCAAGGTTGTGGGTTCGATTCTCTGGGAACACATGATAGGTAAAAATTGAGAGCCTGAATGTACCGTAAGTTGCTTTGGATAAAAGCGTCTGCTAAATGCATAAATTTAATTTAATTTTATTTAATGTATTAACACACACTAACATTCACCAGCAATTCAAATAACATTTTATGCTTTTGTAAAAGTCTCTTATACTCACTAAGGCTATGTTTATTAGATTTTTTTTAAATAATAAAAATAAAAATTTGTGAAACAATTTAAAATAGGTGTTTTTTATATAAATATTGTATATTTCTATATTTTAAAAATGTATTTATTTCCAAGGTGGAATATAAAATGTGTACATATACTAATATAAACTAATGTATATATATATATATATATATATATATATATATATATATATATATATATATATATATATATATATATACACACACAATACACTCACATACACACACTAACATTCAAAAAAAGTCTCTTATGCTGACTAAGGCTATATTTATTTGATTTATAAAAAAAAAAAAAAATAATCACAATTTTATGAAACAATTTAAAATAGCAGTTTTTTTTATATAAATATTGTATATTAATATATTTGAAAAAAAAAATATTTTCAAGATGGCAAAAAGTATTTGACTCTTTTGATCAAAAGTATTCATTTAAAAAAATAATCCACATGGTCAAACTTTGGCGTGATGATGTGTAGATAGATAGTCACATAGTCACATACCGTATTTGGAAATCATAGAACCACACAATATAATTAACTCTATTATTACTGTGCTAATAAAACTATTTTTGAATATTTTATTATTGAATATTCAATATTAACTCTATTTACTTATAACATTAGCAGATATTTTTATTGTAACTAGGAATTGTTATCATGAAAATGGAATTGCAAGACATCTATTAGTTGATAAAATGATCTAAAAATAGAATCTTTTTGTTGCGATTGCTCAGATCTTTGTGGTGGTGGTTTGGAATTTCGAGATCTACATGGTTCCATTGTCCCTCCTGCTGCTGCTGGCCTGGAACTACTTCCTGCTGGCCTCGGGGAAGGAGTCGCGCGAGGGGAACGTGGTGAGTCTGTTTATAGATGTTGACTGTCCAGTCTAATGAGGGCTAAATTTGTGACATTTATCTTCAGCTCATTCTAAGCACGTGATTGTTGCAGGCCGTCACAGGAAAATTGCAATGTCTCAACCTACCCAAAGCATCTTTGATTATTTGAACCAACGATTCCTGGTTAATCAACAGCTAGGTTTTTAAAGGTGTATGCACAGCTGGAATTGAATGTTTTTATTCCAATTACTTCAGGTAATTAAAAGTAGCGCCGATATAGGAGCTCTTAAATGTGCCATTCCACTTACCTTGTGTATTTACTTATCGCATTTTCCAATTAAATTGTGTCAAACTAATTTCATGCCGTCGTGAAATGTTGCCAATCACACTAAGTGTGTACGCAGAACTCCCTGCAAATTGATTCCATTTTAATTGTTAAAATGGCGTGGAATGAGTGCTGATGACTTTCAGTGCGCAGCGTTCTGGAGAGGGTGTTCGCTTCCCAATTAAGCCATCAAAATTTGAATTACATTTTTATTCAGGAGTATCCAGTCAAAGAGTCAGTGGCGATGTGCATCAGATAAATCTCAAAACAATAAAAGAATAATTTTCCACTACTTTGCAAATTAAAATATGGAATTATCATGTTGACCAGCATGAATTTCAAGCTGGATTTCAGTTGACGGACACATGACAGATACGTGAGAGAATCCTTTTCACATTCAGAAGGAGACTGACACAAATATACAGTCTGTCACTAATGTGAGCCGTATGCATATGTTTTCATATGTGGCCTAATGGCTAATAAATGGCGGAACAGTTGCCATTAGATTGTCTTCAGTCTATATGTGAGTGTTTAATGAGGAAAATGTTATTGCTTGAGAGACTTAATGGAATGTTTTATTTAGATATCAACTTCATCTACGATGCTTCTTTTAAAACTGATGAGAAAAATACAAATGAGATGGTTCTTCACATAGAGTTTATGAGGGTTATCATAGATATAAAATTGTGATTTACAGGCCTGGAAAAGATAGAAAAAAATAGTCAAATATTAAAAAGTCATGAAAATTGTTTAACTGATATAAAATATTTTAAATATAATTATTATCAATCAGTTTTTTTTATATTATCAGGTAATCAGGAGTGACTTGGAAATGTTCTGTGGAAATGTGTCAGAAGATTCCTACTACAAAATAATCCGGATTGCATAGCTCAGATAATTTAGTTTTGTAAGAATTTAAAGAGAAATGTTTAAGTAAAAGCGAAAACCTTATTGCGATTAAAGTTCTTATTGACAAATCTGAGTAAAGTTTAAAGATCTCTTCTGAAACTCTAGAGGAGAAGCATGTACATTTCTAAGCAATAGAAGTGTCTATTTGCTCTCCATTTGATCTCATTACTGCTTTCGTTCTAGCATAATCCACTGAGATATTAAATTATCTCAAGATGACATTTGTGATTTCTCTTATTGTTGCTTCATAGCAGGTGATAGAGGACCTTCTTGAGGATGTGGATGAAGAATATGACAAAGATGACAAGGTAACCATACACTCTTTATTTCCTTCTCAACTCATTAAGACTCTTCTTTCCACCTGGTGACATTCATGGCTGAAGGAAATCTACCATTTCTATCGTTTGTGGTCTTGTGTGTTAGCTGAAGCTCTCGGGGACAGCTGAAAGCTTGGCGTATGGACACATAGTTTAATATATGTGTCAGTGCTATAGTTTAATTGCACCTGAGGCTTGTGTTGCCAAATATATTCAACATATCCCAGATGTTTAACTCCAGCCGTTTTTCGCATTCCCATAACCCTGTGTGCACCACAAGGCAGCCATTAGCGGCCTGACCTTTGACCCTGGGAGCTAACTTGGGTATTTTGGCACAAATGACCCAGACACCTGTTTTCCATTCATAAGGACCCCTCATAGGCCCGGGCTAAGCCTGGACATATGTTTGCACTTAGCTTACTGCCGGCTGGTCATGAAAATACGCAGAGGGTTGGTATCACTCTCCAAGCTTTCAGAAATTGTTCCCACTAATTTATGGGGACAATTGATTTGTTGAACCCCAACTCCGTAAGTTGTCGGAGAAAGAATAACACAACTTTTCCATCCGACCCGACGCAGGTGAAGCCTGGGGTGCAGAATAAAGGCTGTCAGGCATGATCAAACAAGGGAAAAACACAAGCTGGCATGGTTTGAATAGCCAGTATTTTATTTAAAAAATGACAATCTAATAGATCAAACATAGCCTACTTGCTGACACAGGAAGTTGGGATGGGACATGTTAAAGTGCTGTTCCTTCTTTAACAGGCAAAAGACTTTAGTTTGAAAAAGTTTGATAAGGTTTTTTAATGGTTTTTATTCATATTGTGAAATATTATTGCAATTTAATATAACTGTTTTCTTTTTTAATGTATTTTGAAATGTAATGTATTCCTGGGATTCAAAGCTGAATTTCCGCATCCAGTCTTCAGTGTCACATGATCCTTCAGAAGTGACATAAATCTTTTGTAACATGACAGATGTGTTTACCGTCAGTTTCAATAAGTTCAATACAATTTTGTTTACCAAAATTTTGAATGATAGTGTAATTATTTATTGAATATTGAGATATATTATATGAAATACCTTAACTGCCTCTCATGTTTTTATGTTCTTTTTTTTATTTAAGAGCATACAATTAACTGAATTTTTCTTCATTAGCATCAGCAGATATATTTTTCATAGTAAGTAGCTTATAGTAACTTGTTAATTGTTATAAAAGGACTGGGAAATTGTATTATATGGACATTCTAGAAAGTGGAATCAGCCTGACTACTTTGCTGCTACTCAAAACATTCAAAAGCGCTTAGAACATAAAAAAAAACAAAAAAAACGGAATATGGAAAGGCCTCAATTTAAATTTGAGTAACCAATATTTTGAATGTACCTTTTGACGTTTGATTGAGAATTTGTAGATTGGTAGATTGACCTTTTAGTCTATGAGACACCAGACAGCAACCAAAAGCTTCTCCACCCCCACGTCTTTCATTTCTAATAACGAAACTAAACAACTTGTGTTACCTTTCTAGACGATTTTCAACAGACCAAAGCTCAACTGTTCAGAATCGGTGTATGTATGACAAAATGAATTCTGTTGTGTAACTTGCCATGCATCCTTGTGTGTTCAACAACAGGACTCTGGGAAAAAGGGCTTATTTGACAAATTCTATGCGGTTCAAGATGTGATCATAACGGTTCAAAACGTTCTGGATGAAGTGGCCTGCTTCGGGGAACGAGTGAAGAAGTGAGAAACTTGGATGTTTTTCATACTGTCTAAGCTTCCTTTTTTAGTAGCATTAACTTTGTGTCATGGATTCATAGTTATATGTTAATTTTCATGCCGTTCCTCTCTTTCAGCACATTTAACTGGTCTGTGCCTTTTCTGAGCTGGCTAGCCATAACGGTGCTATGTGCCGGTGCCATGCTAATATACTTTATCCCACTACGATTCATTGTGCTGGTCTGGGGTGAGAAATCATATTGCTTTTATCAAACACTTTCCCAATAGTTTACTATTCTGATTGTTAATTAGAAATTTATAATGGCATAATCTGATGCATTTTTTATACAGAAGAGGTTTTCTTGCATTGTAATGATTTAGGATATAATATCTTGGGTTTTAGTAGGATATGAAACATGCATGTGCCACACAGGTATCAATAAATTCACCAAAAAACTTCGGGACCCCTACAACATTGAGAACAATGAGCTGCTGGACTTCCTGTCTAGAGTTCCGTCAGATGTCCAGTTGGTAAGTGATCAATGATAAGTGACGTATTTTCATTCGTTTGCATGATTCACAACACAATTGTGCAAAATCTGCTCATCAGGTTCAATACAAAGACCTCAAAGCAGAGACTTCGCAGAGTCCCAGCAGGAAAAGGAGGAACAACCCCGGATAGACCTTGAACTGTGACATTGTTTCTAAATCAACCGTTCACATACAAAACACTTTAAAATGGAGATTGTTTAAAAAAAAGAAAGAAATATTTCGAGCATTATTTATGCAAACTTGCACAACTATAATAGCACAAATCTCAGCTGTTCATAAAATGTTCTAGCATTATTTATATCTATTCCAATTTTTATTCCGTCACTGATTCACAGTCAGTGTTTTGAACATTTTTAGTCAATGAGATTTATGTGAAGAAAAATGCTGCAAACCAGATTCAAACTTGTGTCGCCCACGTGAGCACCATAGCTCCAAAAACATGTGCCTAACACAGCTGAGACTGTATAACGTAGATTCTGGTGCAAAAAATATATGCTTGAAAGTGTTTCGCTTTCGTAAACGTCTGCATAATTTAATTTAATAAATGCAACTGGTCTGACCACAGCGTTTTTTTCTTGAAAACGCGTCAAAACTTTCCAGTGAACTTTGCACCTTTGAGGTCACTCTTCAAATCATTTTCCTTAGATAGTTATTTCTATCCACAAGCACATATCATATTGAGAAACTCCATGCTAAATCAAAAGAATGTATGTGTGCATATAAAAAAGTTACTGTAAATATACAATGTGGAAACATTTTTTATGTTGTTCTGGACATGTTTACCCATGACAGATGTCATATGCTATGATGAATGAAGAAATGGTGTTTAATTATAATATATGTACATTGTGTTGTTTGTTAATGATTCGTCAATGGTCTATGAGCATGTAAGTGTTATGCAGATATACTCAAGGACATAAATTGTTATTAGTTGGAGGAATTTACCAAATTTCTAATTGAGAACATTTGTGCACATTCAAAGAAAAAGGCATGTTTATGCATGGCTGAAACCAACCAATGAAAACCTCTCTCTGCGATTTATTTTACAAAACGATGGAATAATAGTTTTTTTTCTGAATATTGCTGGTTTTATTTGTATTTATTGGTCTTCAAACGATGAAACATGAAATCACATTTGCAGTCCTTTTACTTGTGTACTGTACTTGTAATTTACTAAACATTTTTACAATTTACCTCAATGTGTTCCTGTAGCTCAATTGGTAGAGCATTGCATTAGCAGCGTAAGGTTATGGGTTCGATTCCCAGGGGAGCACATGTTAGGTAAAAAATGTTAGCTGCACTGTAAATCACTTTGGATTAAAGCGTCTGCTAAAATGCATTAAAAAATATGTAGGGGCAGGACTTGATTTTATCCATCATTAACTGATTGGATTTATTTATGACTATTTTTAATTTGGCACAATGTGCACCAATGAAACATTCACAATAATACGAGAAAAAAAGATCAGTTTGGTTTTCATGATGACTTTAACCACACCCCACCTAAAGAAATAAATTCATTAATTAAAAATGAATTAATACATGCAATTAAACATGGTGCCATGGGGTTTTAAATGCATATGGCATTGCATAATCCAGTATATCCTCCTTGTGTAAAATGTAGATTGTTAATCATTTGTCCAAGAGCATCCAATTAACTAATCCAGATTAGAGATCCAGAATGTATGAAGTGATGCATTTCTCAGATGGGGGAGGGACAGTAACAGATAATGAACGAGTCATCAGGTGGAGTTTTGTGTCTACATTAACACGTTCATATGGGCAACTGGACGGTCCATCTCCCAGTTACAAAGGAAAGGTTTATAATTAGTTTCTTTAATCTCTGCCTTATTAAATAAATGCTTCTTTGGGAATCAGGACAGACTAATTGAGCTATGAAGGGCATCTTTTTAAAGTAGCAAAAGAGCAGTCTCTCCCATGGCCTGGGCTTTTAAAAGAGATTAATGAGAATTTATAACGGTCTTGGGATTCCCTTTTCACTTCAATAAAGACCCATGTTATTCTTCACAGTACTCCCACTGATGGTGTAAAGGTACAGAACAAGATGGATGAGTAAACATATACTATAATTGTACAATGAGTACACTAAACAAAGGAACAAGTGTCTGTTTTCATTTACAGTCAAAGCTATTATTGTCCTAAAATTGGAGAAGTTGCAATTGCTCAATTTTCAGTTCAACAACAGATCAACATTTAAAACTTGACTGCTACTGTATGTATGTTTTAGCATTTTCAGGGATCTGTGGTGAATGTGCAGGTAACATTTCCCCCCAAAACTGAAGAAAAACAATAGATGTATTTTGCATCAAGAAAATGACACATTTTTCATTAATGCAATTTTATTGCATTATAAAAAATAAAAAAAAACATGCATCTTTTAGACTTGCACTCTATTCATTTACTATCAGCTTGTTTTCTTTAAAAAAAATAAACTAACACTAGCTAGCATATGAAAAAGTTATAAAAGTAAAAAATAAATGAATATTATTTTTGAATGATGTAAAAGAATATCTATTATTTATATTAATATTGTAATATATATTTCCAGATTACATTTCATTTAAAAATAAAATATACATTTATTTTTTACTTTTAATTTTAACTGGAAACCCAGTCACACGCAATACAAAAACAAAGTTCTATGCAAGCAAAAGTGACTCTTTTCCTGTGCAAATCACCAATATTATTGAACTGCAGTCCTCCTCAAGATCTTGAAGCTCATCCTCGCAGCTCAAACATTACGCCCCGGGCAGAATTCAACACCCCCTCAGGCTCAGATACCCCAATGGATCATGAAGGGATAAAAAAGGTGAAAAGAGCAGCATTGCAACCTGGAAACCATTGTCAAGAAAGATTGTACAGTACTTATTGTGTCTCGTTACTCACATTGTTAAATGTAAGGCTTTGCACATATGTTGAAGAAAGTAGTAGCAGAAGCACATCTCATGAGTTTTTTTTTTTTTGCATCTATGAGTGCTTTCTTACACATTCTTGTGCGATCAGAAAGAATTTCTAATAAACAAAGTCCTAACACTTTCATTTCAAACTCTAGATTTCCACCACACATAACTACGACAACTACACAACAGCACTAACACAATGCACGATGCTGAAAGGAGTAAAAGAACAAATTACATAGTAAAACACGCCTACGTAATGAACCGTGCCTTGTTCATCTCCATACCTCATCCCTGCTGATCAGAAATACCAAAGACTGTGGCATGGATACAAAACATTTAAAATTAATAATGGTCCGATCTGTATGTGGAACACGTAGCTGCGGTTGGAAAGCAATGCATGAAAGCTGCCCCCAGGTGCTGAGCAGAATATGAGCACTGGCACCTCTGCGGGTTCACATAAAGTGCTATGCATCTAATTGCTAGAGTGTCCACTCACAGTCGCCGTGTTTCTCCACGGCATACTAATGTACTCACGGCTCCACATGCAATGAGTGCCAGTCTGGCCTTGCATACTCCTGGTGTCTGCAGAGCTGATTTGGGGGGATTTTAGCCATTGCTGGAGAGCTGTGCAAACAAAAGAAACAGACTGCTTAGTGTTTGCAGACCAGGTTATTGTTTAGATCTGCCTGCAATGGTCACAATGTCACTGTTTCAATCGAAGATGGTAGATCTGACGCATCAAGTAGGATTAGAAGGTTAGAATTTTGAAGCTACACCATCTAACTACAAAAAGTGTCTTTTAAAAAAACAGGCATGTATGCACAATGCTCATGTTGTTCCAAACCTGTATGATTTTCTTTTTTTATGGAACACAAAAGAAGATATTTTGAGAAATGTCTCATTCTTATGGAGCCCCGCACATGACATGCAAGAAAAAAAAAAAATTGTATGCACAATTTACTGAATCGTTCCCTGGAAGGACTAAAACGTGCACACGATTACTATTTTGTTCCTTCAGACTAGTAAATTGTTTGCACACAATAATTTGAGGGAATGAAATAGTAAATCGTGCACACGATTTATCCTATTTTTCCCTGCATGCCATGTTCAGGGCACCGCACATTCTTTTTGCCCATGCAATAAAAGTCAATGGGGTCCAAAAAATAAAAAAAACAATGTAAATGATTAAGGTCAGTAAACTATGACAGAATTTTCATTTTTGAGAGAACTACCCCTTTAAGGCACACAGATTCAATTCATTTATTTTGGTTAACTGGAAGGGAAATGAGGAAGCATTCTGAAACTTGAAATAGGAAACTACTGTCAAAAAAAAAAAAAAAAAAATCCATATAAGCTGACTGTTATCTCTTAACCATGTCCTCCTCTTCTACAGACTTCTCTGGTAAGCACACTTTCTGATCTGTTTTACAACTACACAATGGTTTAGGATCAGTCACTTTTAATAATTATATTTTTTAGTAAGACACATTAAATGGTCAAAACGTGACAGTAAACACTGACACTTATAATGTTACAATAGATTTCAAACTACATTTTATAAAAAAAAAAAAATCTGTTACTGTATTGCTTTTTCTCAGTTGTAATTTTTCTCCTCACCTTTTTAATAGTTAAAACTAAATTGTATTCATTAAAAAGCATGTCTAATGAATTAAAATCATGAAATATACGTTTTAACAATTTATTAAAAGTTTAACATAAATTATATTTAAGGCCCTATGAAATGTTTTATTTTTTCCTCACTATATTATTTATATTTTTGTATTGTTACCAAATTCTGTGTTTAAGCATGTCTAATTATTTGAATGTATAAACAACATAATTTATTAATTTGTTTTTTTCTTAAAGTAGCCTTATGAATTTTTTTTTCCCTTCAGAAATTCTGTGTTGTGTAATTACATTTTTCTGGTTATCAAATGAAGGCATAAAACATTAATTTCATTTAATTATTGAAAATAACTTTTTATATGTACTTTTAAAATTCAAAAATGGAAGAAATGCTTTGTGATTAATCCTTAAAAATGTTTATTTCATTTTAGTAGTAGTATAGTAGCCTAGTAGTAGTAGGCAATGTACATTCTACTGGAGAATAGTACCGGAGTTTTACTTGATGGGTAAACACGAATACTTTTACAGTTCTGTGTATGTGATATGACCAGACTGTATAATATGATGCTAGTTTTACTCAAATCAAATGGTAAAATTTTCATGAAGTGACTGTCATATCAGTTTTGGAGATGTTAATGTGTTTCCGTCCTCATTTACGCTAAAACCACCACGAGCGTCACGCGCGCTTCAGTGTGTGTGTGTATGTGTGTGTGTGGTAAATGAAACCACGCGTATGTGGCTTTCATTAACAGAAACACACAGAACATGCAGGATTCATGTTTGATCGACTTTCGTGGCTTCATATTTACAGATACATATCGTGTAATGACCTACTTTTGAATAATTAATTAAAAGTTTGAGTTAAACTAGTTTTTATGATTGGATAAAGACTACACTGCGTAATATTCCCACTTATCAAGCGTCCACTTACCTGATGTAAAGTTAAAATATCTTACATCACTGGTGAAAGGCCAAGTGTAATGAAAATATATTTGAAAGGTCTAGGTGAGGATATCGTCACATTCTGGCGAGACCAGTCAGACACATCGGATCTTGTGAGATCTCGTGCCAAGAAATCTCAAGTATAGGTCTCTGCAGGAAAGTAATGGGAGTTACGAGATCAAGGTGTTTTTACCTGATTGGTTGATGTAATAGTGACGTTAGGTTTAGGGGTGGGGTTGGGTAAGGGGGATCATTTAGATTGCATGATTCCGAAACACCCAGCAGTTTCAAAACACCCACATAGTGATAAACGCCCACTTTTGCTCTGCAGAGACCTAAGTCTCAGAAATCTCCTCACATCCCTTAATATATATATAAACATTTAAATGTTGATAATGATTTAATGTGGACAGAAAACTGCTGAAAGTTCAGGATTGCTATCACATGAATACATTTAAAATATGTCAAAATATTTATGTCAAAATATCTTTACTGTTTTTTCATCAAATAAATGCAGCTTTGGTAAGCATAAACATACTTCATCCAAAACCATTAAAAATTATTTTTGTTGTTGTTTTATTAAGCTTTTCAGAATTATTATTATTATTATTTTTATTTTTTTTTGGCATATACCCAATTTGGACAGCTTCAGATAGTAACCAATAATACATTCTCTCATTCACAGGAGTCGCCGAACCCTTAAGAAAATGATACTTGTGTTGATTTTGATATGTACTGTCCATTCATCTCAAGGCCTCATCTGGGCTTGGAGAAAGCTTCCATGTGATGTGACACTGTCCAACAGCTCTGTCGCCTTGGACTGTTCGGGAAGATCTTTGAAAAGAATTCCGAAAAACCTGATCTGGAATACAACTGAACTAGACTTTGCGAATAATAAAATAAAATACCTCCCAAAGGACGCCTTCTGGAATCTGACTGATGTTACCCAGATAAACCTCAAAAGTAATCAGATTGAAAATGGTCTTGGGAATGGGATTTTTTCAAGATTGGCGAATCTTAAAACCTTGCTTCTTGATTATAATAAGATTAAAGTATTTCCAAGAGACCTCCCTCCTGGACTGCAGTTGCTGAGCCTCAATTCCAACCAAATCAAGACAATTGGACCCTCAGATCTTGCAGGAATAAAGAAACTAAAAGTTTTGTCATTGAATAGAAACTGTTATCATAATGTCAGTATAGCACTGGAAATTCACAAAGAAACATTTCGACATTTAAATCTAACCAAGCTAGAACTGTCTAGAAATGGACTGATAAAAATACCACATGCTTTACCCAGATCCCTCCTCACACTTTCACTTCTCCTAAATAAGATTGACTATGTGCATGCCTCTGACCTGAACAGACTTACAAACCTGAGAGTTCTTGATTTATCTGGAAACTGCCCTTTTTGTTTCACTGCTCCTTTTCCATGCACTCCCTGTCAGACAAAGAATAACGCTCTACAAATTCATCCGGATGCTTTTAGTCAGCTATCCGAACTACAAGACCTACGACTCTCTGGGAATTCTTTACAAACAATCAACCCATCATGGTTCCAGAACCTTACTATGTTAAAGTATTTGTATCTTTCCTTCAACTCATTGATAAGTGAATTTGAAAGCGGACAATTTTTCAGTGTTCTACCAAAAGTGGAAGTTGTCGATTTCTCATACAATAATCCGTCTCAAAACTTTTACCGAAGAATTAAACTCTCACAAGGTTTTGCTAGTTTGGAATCGCTACAAACACTTCACTTAGAAGGCTATATGTCCCACACTCTTTGTGAGGAAGATCTCCGACCTCTCTTTGGTTTGAGAAACCTATCCGTTCTAAACTTGGGAGTCAACTTTCTCCAGCATCTCAATTTATCAGTGTTCAGGAACTTTCACAACCTGTCTTTGATTTCATTGATTGACAACAGGCTAACATTCACCAATCCTTTTCGGGGACAGGAGTGTAAAAGTGACGTCCTTTCTGACGACAATGAAGGAGACCGCCGTGAAGGCCCCTACATTCACACAAATGAACAATTCCGCCATTATCCTCCATTTACCAAAGCTGAATGCCTGGCAACAGGACCAGTTTTGGACCTCAGCAAGAACAACATTTACCATATCAATCCATTTTTCTTCACAGGAACAGAGAACATCACTTGCCTCAATCTTTCCTTCAACTTCATTGCTTCCTATTTTAATGGTACAGAGTTCACTCACTTCCCCAGGATTAAATACCTTGACTTGTCTCACAACAGAGTCTACATGCGTTCAGATTCTGCCTTGAATGAACTGAAAGAATTACAAGTTTTGGATTTAAGTCACAACAAACATTACTTTGAGGTGGCAGGTGTAAGGAACAGTCTGACGTTCCTGGAAAACCTCCAGTTCCTCAAAGTGCTCAACCTCAGTTGGAATGAAATAAATTCACTCACCAACAAGACTCTGAAGAGCGACTCTCTAAAGGAGCTACAGTTTCAAGGCAATCGACTGGATATTATGTGGAAGAAGAACCGTGGATTCAAAAGTCTTTTTAAATCTCTCTCAAACCTAACACACCTTGATATATCATATAACAAGCTTAATCAAATACCAGACGATATATTCAGCTACTTTCCAAGGACGCTAACATATCTTAGCATCAGTAGGAACACTCTTGCCAATTTTGAGTGGGATCAGCTCGAATATTTACCTGAGCTGGAGACTCTGGATCTAAGTATGAACAAACTGAGTAAGGTCACTGGAAAGTTATCAAAGCATACAAGCTCACTGAAGGTCTTAGACTTGAGCCATAATCTAATCGCCAAGTTGCACCACAGCTTTCTCAAAGATGTCAAAAGCCTGCTGATCCTCAGTCTTGCTTTCAACCGCTTGCAGCACTTCAGTGATGCATCCTTCCAGACAGGTAGTGATCACTACTTACACATACTGGACCTGCAGAGAAACCATATCTACTGCACATGTGACCTTCTGGACTTCATTCTCTGGTTAGAGAAAAGTGAGACTGTCCTTCCTCGTCTTGCAACAGACGTCTTGTGCTACCTTCCGGAATCCAAAAGGGGGCATCCAATGATCAGTCTAGATTTAAAAAATGCGTGCATCAACAATAGTATCGCTCAAATCCTTTATGTACTCACGTCATCCATCATCATTGTCTTGATGTCTACAACTATTGTAATACATGTGTTTTACTGGGACATATCGTACATTTATAACTTCTGGAGAGCCAAAATAAAAAGTTATTACTTGAAGACGAATGACTGCACCTATGATGCCTTTGTTATGTACGACACCAAAGATCCGATGGCGGCAGAATGGGTACTGAACCACTTGCGTTTTGAACTGGAAGATAGAGGAAGACGAGTTCGGCCACTCTGTCTGGCGGAAAGAGATTGGACTCCTGGTATACCGATCATGGAAAACCTAAATCAGAGCGTAAACCAGAGTAGGAAGACGATATTTGTCCTGACAGAGGGATTTGTTCAAAGTGGGATTTTCAAGATGGCGGCTTTCCTAGCACAACAAAGGTTGCTGGAAGAGGGCGTGGATGTGATGGTGTTGGTCATATTGGAACCGGTTCTTCGGCAGTCGAGAATCCTAAACTTGCGGCGCTGCCTGTGTGGACACAGTGTGCTGGAATGGCCCAGAAACCCAGCAGCAGAAGACTTTTTCTGGCAAAGCTTGAGAAACGCAGTTAGGTTTGAGAGTCAAGGTGTGCAAAGCAAATTGTTTACAAATTACTTTAGCGGACGATGACTCAGTACAAAATAAGTAGTTTATGTTCAAACACTTCTGCCGTTGAGATTCTTGCTTGGATTCGTTATACTGAACTGTTTGTGTTTACCATTTTGGGGAAATTCGAACATTTATCCCAGTAAATGTACTGTTTAAAACAGGTACATCATTAAAGTCAAGAGTTACGTAAAAATCGATTTAATTTACATAATACATTTTTAAGAAAAGTCATTTCTGTCATTACAACTCTCCGAGGAATTGGCTTGGTAATATACAGTACATGACAATTTTAATGAAGCTTTAGCTGAAGCTGCTGAGGCAGAGATACTACAGACACTTACTACAGCCAATACATTGACAACATGTAGCTGTGAGCATGTAAGAAATACTGCTGCTGCACATAACATATAGCCTATGAAATATCCCTCATATAGCATACAGGTAGAGCTGGAGAAGTTGGATGCTGCTACTGCAAGCTCTAGCCAAGTATTTGAATGTTGAGCTGCAATCTCATTGGCTGCTGATACAAAAAGAATGAATCAGCTGGGCCGTGTGATAATGATGTCATTAGGTCAGATTGAGTTTGACCTATCGGACTGCACCATCTAGAGTTTCATGCCAGCATTTTGGATTTAAGTTATTTTTGTGATTTTAAGTCTTTTGTGAAACACTCTTTTTCAGAGCAAAAATAGGTTGAAAGAAAACTTTTCTGCAATCAGTATGAGACACACTATCTAGAACTGCATTACCAATCATGCTTATACGGCAACAACATCTTAAATATATTGCGATTTTTACCTGCATGGGGTAAATTGTATTGTATACTAATGTAACAAGAAACACTTGTTTACAAGTTAGTTTTTATTCCCTGAAACCAAAGTGTTGGGTGATCTTTTGCCAGTCACTTCCTTCTTGAGCTAATTTTATAAACAACTTCCCAGTAGTCTCAGTTATGGTGCAATCAGAGTCACATTTGTACAAGAAAATACCCTGATGTGCTGTATCACTCTAGAGAGCGATACAGCGCGGGGACAGATTTTTATCAGTGCCTTTTGTGGACTCACATAGTTACAATACACAAACACACAGTTACTCCAGCTCTCTGTGTCCTTCCATTTTTTCATCTTTTATTCATCATGAAACCAGTGATGAAAAATTCATGACTCCAGGCAATGAAATGAATGCAAAATGAAAACTGTGGGCGTATAGAAACAGTGAGAGAAAGAATGTCTCTATCTAGGGTGACGCTGGCACAAGGTGCGGATCACGGCGAGGGCAGTGGTTTCTGGAGAGCAACTATCTGCTAACTCTTTCTTTGTTAATAAAGTAGATGAACTTCTGATGGACCCGTTTCATTTCTAGCATCATGAGAACCTGGGTAACTACAGTGTGTGCTTGCTGAAGAATATTATAGCTTACCAGACCAAAAATCACCCCATCCACTGGAGGCCAACCATGAGAAACAAAGCAAAAATAAATTATGGTTTTCAACATATAAGACCAAGAAAATTGCATTATATGTAATACCATTAATGAATAAATGAAGAAAACCTCAAGTTATACAATTTTCAACAGTAAAAGCCAGAGAAACAACTAAAGAAATAGCCAGTTACATTGAATAAAAGGTGAAAATTTAAAATAGAAAGAAAATGGCTTTACAGGCAACCACGTGTCAACACATCACAGGATGACATCACTATTGTAAAATTAAAATTCTTAATTTGTCTTTTATGTATAAAATATAAAAAAATATATATTTATGTAACTATAATATTTTTATATACTTTACGGTTTAGACTGTGTAACTGTACATGCTACAAATATGTATGTCAACACTTCACACAATGACATTACTATTTTAATTTAATTTTATAACTATTTTAAGTTACGGTAAGTTTACTTTAACTTTTACAGTAAAATCAATCATAGTAAGATCTTATCTTAAGATAATAAGTTTAACATGTCTTTTAGGCCTATGTATTTTTTTTTTTTTACTAAAAAGCTTTGCACATTATAAATATTAATTTAACTATATTGTTTAGTTTTATAAAACATTGGGTATTGTTTATATTTTTATGTAACTACATTATAATGTTTGTTATTTATGTATAATTATTACAATTTATACTTTATTTTAGTCACAACATATTTTTAAACTGGTTTTACAAGTTTTTTGCATCCAAAAACATATTAATAAATACATAAATAGATCTATAAAAACTGTGTGGAAGTGATGAAGCATGATGCTATTTCAAGGCTAGAGCTCAGAGGAGGTCTGTGTCTGTGTACGGTCTGCATATACAGTCTTACAGTACCGAGCTCCAGGGATCGTAGACGTCACACACTCTCTGGAGCTCAGGGCCAGCTGTCAGTACACAGATGCCGGCCCCACAGGAACTTACACTGGTCCCAGCGATGGATGCAGGGAGCCAACCATCGCACAGCTTCTGTGTAATGAGAAGGGGCCTTCCGCTGACAGTCCACCCCTGAGTGAGTTCTGCGCCTGACATACAGCCACAAGCATGATTGTTGTCATTTGACAACTCCCTCGTCATTAATTCAGAATATGTGCACAAACAAAACGCTCTCTCTCTATTCATTAACATTGTTTGGTAAGTTGCTGGGAATCCTTCTGCTAGTGCTGTGGTGTTATGGGGCCCACTGAGACTTCAATGAGCATGAATCCCACTGTAGTGTGAACATGCATGTGTATGTGTGTGTGTGTGTGTGTGTGTGGTCCTCCTGCTTTTTTAATGCTTCATTATTAAAAAGAACATGCTAGTGGCTAATTAGGCATAGTTTGATGCGCCCCCCTCTCTTCTCATGGCAGAGTTAGCATCTCTCTGGTAAACTGATTGCTTGTGTTGAGTTTCGAGCCGTTTCGCTGACATTGACCCTGCCACAACACTCCAGATGCCACTCTGAGACGTGACTGGAAAGGCAGAGCAGGAGCATGGAGGCTCTTTTTCATTTCGTTGGTTCACCAACTGGCCAATGAAATCAGTATACAACACAGAAACCCAAATGCATGACTAATTTGTTGTGCCTGCACAGCTGAGCTAATTTTGCCCTATTATGTGTCATTATTAGGTTTCCAGTAGTTGCTGTGATGTGACACCTAAAAATCTTTATTTACATGTTAACTTCAGTATTCTTCTTCTTGAGCATATGGAATTTTAAATAGAATGCATGGTAAAAAAAAACAACAAAAAAAAAAAACTGAACAGCCTGGCTCTTATTTCCCCCGAAATTGAAAAATAAAAAAAATATATTTTGCATTAAATAAAATACAATATATTTTTTTAATTAATATCATATAATATGCCAAGTTTTCATTACCCCACTAATAAAACCTCATTCTCATTTCTGTGAAAAGATACATTATTTGAATTGTAAAATATGCATAACTGAAGTGTGTCTTCACATAATATTTATTATCAAATGAATTAAAAATCTTTATTTTACCCCAAAACAGTATTACAGCAGGGTTGTTAAAGACAGTTAACTAAAACTAAAACAAATTTTTTTTTTGCTATAAAATAAACATTAATATTAATATTTCAGATAGTTGCCAATGCAACAGTTTAATTTAGTTTACATTGATGTTTAAAGTAACTAAAAATGAAATTTAAATAAAAATGTATAAAAAGCTATAGATGTAATTTTAAAACTACAAAAAATTACACAAAATACTAAAACCTTAACATTTAAATGAAAATGGAAGATATAAAAATAAAAACTGATTCGAAATATTTATTAAAACTTTAATATTATCTCAGTGATACTAAAATAATATGCATTACAGTAATGAGATTCACCACTGAGAATAATGGGAAAAAGATAAAAAGTAAGATGTCTGAATATCTTGAGAAAAGAAAATTCATAAGTTGTTGTATGATTATGAGCCAGTTTGTTTTTGTCCTTTAACCAATTGTAACATTTTTCCATGCTAAATCCTGAATCGATTTAAACTAAAACTTTAGATGATTTTTCCTATTTAAAGCTGGGTTTCTCCATTGGGATTAAAGTGTTTTCCCATGGATACTGAGGTTCGCAGGAAAATGAGCGTGTTTTAGATATAGCCAATGGCAGTCGACTCTATTATAGATTTAATATAGAGGGCATTCCTGAGAGACGCACAAGAGTTCTCTCTTTTCTCACTCTCTTTCTTTCTCTCTGAGTGTTTTGTATATCCTAAGGTGCCATGACCTGAGAAAGTATTAATGGCATCAGTGCCACTTTAAGTGGGTCATTCAGAGGTTCAGACATATAAAACGCTGTTGCATTCTGGGGCAAATCATTACTGCATGTGCATCTTTATGATATAAAATCATTACGAATGAACCAGAGCATATAACAGATTCAAAACTGAATTATTTTAACTCTTGCTTTGATTTTGTTAAAAAAAGATAGATTATAGATTATAATTTTTGCTACATACATGAATGATACTTTAAATAGTAAATCGATATACTGAAGGAAGGGGCATAATCAACCATATATTTCATTATTATATTGATTTATTTTATATGCATTCTGAAAAAAAGGGTTCACAAGGGGGTTTCCACAAAAATAAAGGTTCTAAACTGGATTCGATGGTTCTATTAAGAACCTTTAACATGCATGGAACCGTACAAGGTTCTTTACAGTGGAAAAAGCTTCTTTCGATAATGAAATTGTTCTTTACATTAAGAAGAATGGTTCTTTAAAGAACCAAAATGATTCTTCTATGGCATTGCTATAGAACCTTTATTTTTAAAAGTGCGTTCTTGAGTAACTTGTGCTGTAGGGATTCATTCATAAACACAAAGAAAGAAAGCTCTTCACTATGGATTGGATACATTTTTGCTAAATGTCCCTTTCTGTTTCTGTCGGCCAGAAACAGAAAGGGACATGCGGTGGAGAATAAACATGCCTGAAGTGGCTCTAAACACACTTGAAATACTCTGGTAGTGTCTACGGAGAGAAGGAACACATGAGAGTGGCTTCAGATCTTTTGTACTACAGATCAAAATGGGACGTGCTATAGCCTACAGCCTGCAGTAATTATCTCTGACTGAGAGCCAACAGAGAGCCAGAGGGCGACAGTGCACGAGTTTACTGAGGAGTGAAGGATCATCACGCTGCTTCAATTAGTCAAAACCTTTAAATGTGAGATTCAACTGATTTATCTGAGATTGAAACATTACACAGGCTGCTGTTTCGTGCTTGTTTGCTGAATTTTGCTGTTTTGTTTTGTTGGAGTGATTCATAAAAGAAAAAGATCAAATCTGGAGTTCATTCATTTAATGTCATTATCTCTTGCTTCTCATGTTTTTCTCATGAGAACGAGACTCCTGTAATCTCACAAGTTTCAAAAGAGATCTCAGCAGTGTCTCAGAGGGCTCCGATTTGTGACGAAACCAAAATCTGCAAACAGAAGTCATAGATCTGTTTGAATGAAAACATTTCACATGGTTTCCCTTCTTATCAGTTATTAAGTTCCAGGAACGTTCTGTTTTCGTAACCATAAATTGTGCAGAACTTTTTTTTTTTTTGACAACCTAAGATACAGAACATTCTTTAATTTTAACGGCAATTTCAGATTGAATTTTAAAATTTGTCAGCTTAAAATTTCAAAACCATAAACTAACATTCCTAGAATGTTTACCTGGAGGTTTTTTTTTTTTTTTTTTTTGTAACAATATTATAATATCTTAGAGAACAGAATCTTTTCTAATGGTTAAATCTCATGATTAATCTACACTTTTAATTACACACAAATTTTGTCATTCACCTTAGTGTAATACATCATTTAAATGTAGAAATTTCGGTATATCTTTAATCTACTGTATGTATGAAACTGTTAAAAACTATTATATTTGTATTAAATAAAAAAAAAAAAAGACTTTTGTAATATCATTTCAAGGTGCTAAAATCTTCCATTAATGTTCAGATTTAGATGGATGCATGCATATATTAGTTAATTTAAATATATATATATTATTTAATATATACATGTATAAGTGTGTGTGTGTGTGTGTGTGTATACACATATATATATATATAAAGATTTTAGATGCAAAAGCCTCTTAGTTCTATTTGAAATGTACTTCTAAAATGATCATTTTTATCAGGCTCCTATGTTTATGTTCAGTTATTTCATTTTAATGGCAATTAACCTATATATTGCAATTCAAGTGAAATTAATGAACCTATAAATGGCAGGCTTTTGCATCTTGATCTCTTCATGTGTGTATATATATATATATATATATATATATATATATATATATATATATATATATATATATATATACATACATACATACAGTATATACACACAGTTTATTTTATAATGTAATGCATTAATATAAATTTATTAATATAAATAAAGAGATACATAGAAACTAAAAACGAACATTATTTCCCATATTTATCACCTCCCCTCATCTCATCTGTTTTTACTTTTGTCTTCACACTTGCTGGCTCTCTCTCATGTTAACCTGTCGATGGCGTGTGTGGTGTGACTCTGACCTCCATCTGCCCATATGTGACTCCTCACCCTCCCACGAGACCCCTGCGCTCCGTTCTGACAGCTCGTGATTAATTACTCACCCTTATGATTCATGCCTCAGAAATATTTCACAATAATGGACAACAGGTGGTCCTTCAGGACATTATTTTAAAGTCGCTTGTGTGTGTGTGTGTGTGTAAACCTGGTAGAATATGTATTTAGATGATGATGGAATGTGTGCATGAATGGTGATATATGGTTTAATTTCACTTTCTAATGCAGTATAGTCTCCACTTGTTTTTGAGTCCAAAAATTTTGAATTTTAAAATTGTTCACATTTTTAACAGAAATATGGCAGGTTATGTCTCTACTGTGACTCTGTGGAGCTATCTGAACATTGCTCTGTGACTATGTTTCAGCCAATGGTCTTTGCTAAAATGTTGGTAGCACTTTATTTTACAGTCCTGTTCCTCATGTACATACTATGTACTTATTATAATAATTACAATAACTATGTAATAACTAGGTACTAACCCTGAACCTACCCCTAAACCTAATCCTACCCCATGTAGTTACCTTGTATTACCAGAACTTTCTTATATAAATATACTGTAAGTAGACTATAAGTACATGTAAGTACACGTACTGTAAAATAAAGTGCAACCAAAATGTTGTTGTGAATGGTTTATAGTGTGTTCTGGGTGGTTACTGGATTTTTTTTTCTGTGGCTGCTAGACTTTTCACCTGGTTTATCATCCACAAAAACTAAGTCCGTAATGAAAAGGAACTGCACCCTTCTCAACAGGTCATGCAATTTGAGCACGAAAGATGTGAGAAGACACTTTTAAAATAACAAAACAAGATGTATTAATTATAGTGATGCTTGTCAAAGTACAAATTATTCAATTGAATAATTGACTTTATTTCTGTGATGCAAAGCTGAATTTTTAGTAGCCATTACTCCAGTCTTCAGTGTCGCATGATCCTTCAGAAATCATTTTTCATCAAATAAATGCAACATTGCTGAGAATTTTGTGTTGCAAAGTCTTTTGCGGATTGACACACACACAAACACACACAGTGGCACCTCATGACTTTATTGTCTCCTTCATGTGTGATCTGTTGGAGGGCCTTTCATTTGCATCGCCCAAGGCAAAGTTACCCTCTGGCAGTGATCCATGGATCTGGCTGGGCCGTCACCTCAGTGTGATGAAAACTGCTGCTTCTCCCACAGACACTGGCACACGGAGTTCAGCCCTGACAGCTCCGACACAGAGACCAACCGCTGTTCATTTAGCTCGCTCACATACAAAGCAAATCACACATAGATATATTTAATGCCTCATCATCAGTTGTCTCCAACGTGCACTGATAAATCGTTCACAGTAAGCCCGAAAATGTGTATTAACACAGTAAATAATATTGACTTTGTATAAAACATATAAAACATTCCTCTGGGAATTACATCAGTGGTGTACCTGCATGACCGATGTTGCAGAACGCATATCAAATCACATTATATTTCATTTCTGATGCTTCAAAAAGGCAAGCGGGAAATGAGGCGGATCGGTCTGAAGGTGTCTGCCGGATCTATTAACAGCACAGGCTCTGATAATAACCTCTCTGTGGGTTTAAAGGGATAAAAATCCCCTGCTTTTTTATCCCAAGGACAAGCGTGTGGCCTGACAGCTTCAGACGTACAGAATCCATTTCAGAGAGCCTGGAGGCTGAACAGACAGCGCAGGTTCATTCAGAGAGCAGACTCCATAATATACTCACCCTGTGAAAGAATTAGCTCGACCGCACAGAGCATGTGCAGACTTCCAGACATTTGCATTCGAGGAATGTTTTGACGAGCAACAAATCTTAATGTTCTACCTACAGATTGCCTGTATTGGTCAGATTGGTGAAAAACTCTTTATTGAATCATTGGTGAACCCAAATGTAGTTCCATTTTTAAGTGCGTTTCACTTAATTTAGACTATAGTTCATTTAGATTTCACCACAAAAAAAAAAATTAGGTTGCTGTTACATGAGATGCCTATTTACAGTTAGTCCCAGCTGGAACACTTTGATCTGGGCTTTTAAAAAACCCAGGAAATCAAAACACTGATTTGAATAAACCACTGAAAAATATCTGATGTATTAGAAAATGTCAGTACACCTTAGATTATGCAATAATTGCATATAATATAATGTGTAATATTACTACAAAGTAAATACTTCATAATAATACACCAATATCCAGTACAAGACTTGGATTCTTGGTATAGAAACAATTTTCACTAGATATCACTACTAAATTTCACAATTGATTACAAAGGAACAGAAATTAACACATTGAATTAAATGTGAATTTTTGAAGTAGAGAGACTGAAATAATATTTTATTCTTCTTAGATAGATCAGAACATGATAGTTTACTTGAGAACTAGAGAATAAAAATTGGTGGGACTTCAATAGGCTTCTCAAAGGTAACCTTAAGATTTTGCTTTTTGTGGCAAAATCTAAATTAACTATTCTAAACAAACTGGTTGGATCATGCATTTTTTTTAAATGCATCATGGATGTTGTCTCTTGAGAATCTAAATGTCTCCTCAATCTTTTGTCATCCCACAACTTGTGTTCACATTGGTATAAATTCACACTTTGTGGTGGTTGCACTGCTACCATAAACAGCTTTATTTCTAAGAAAAAAGAGAACTGCATCACTCCCAATGTATTTCCCAGTCAAGCCGCACAGAAGATAGCGCATGACTTCAGAATGAGGTCTTCTGAAGGCCAGTGCTTCCTTAATTAGAAAGAGATTCGACTTCAAAGAAGCATAAAATGGATTAAGACATATCCGTGCTGAGAAGCAGAAAAGGTGAATGTGAAATGTCCATTATAAAAGTTTGCCAAAAACTTCATGATCTTTGTTTTTCGGAATTAATTGTTGTCAAAAAAGAGGTGCTATGATGATTTGAATGTGTATTTGTCATGTGTTGGAATAAAATGTAATACTAACGTATTAAATATGAAGTGATAATGAGGACAGATTGCAGCTTAGATTGAGAATCATAATTAAATCAAAAGCAAATTTGAACAGTACACTATCATCACCCTTCTCGGTGGTGCCAGTTGGAGTTGATGTGTGCACGTGTGTGTGTGTGTGTGTGTGTGTGTGTGTGTGTGTGTGTGTGTGTGTCTGAGACACTAATGAGTGGGCTGTCGACAAGCTGTTGTCTAAAAAGTTGTAGACCGCACAAGACTGCGTTAGATGGGGGGGGGGGTGATATGATGACCCTGCAAT
Source organism: Carassius gibelio (assembly GCF_023724105.1). Taxonomy (NCBI): domain Eukaryota; kingdom Metazoa; phylum Chordata; class Actinopteri; order Cypriniformes; family Cyprinidae; genus Carassius; species Carassius gibelio. The sequence continues at coordinate 21,728,189 of NC_068405.1, read as the reverse complement.
GACCCCAACAACACACTTACCTTAATATTATATACTCTACACCATCTTTTAAAACACGCTGATTTTGAAGTGACATACATTTGTAGACTCTTCAGTTGAATTGAGCTGTTTACCATTGATTTCAAAAGTGACCAAATGTACCTGAAGTGTAGTTCATAGAGACTCTATATGGAGTTTGTTGAAACCCTAATTAGAAGCTAATTCACTGTGACTGTTCTTGTGCTTGGAATGATTGGTCCATAGGAACACATGTCATCCTCAGGCCGTCTGGAGCGGATTAGGGACGATGTTCATGTGCAATACGGTGGGCATTACGGGGAAATCCATGTTTACTTCATTAGGAGGATTACTCTAGTCTTTAGAGAGTGCTTTCTATCAACACTTATTACCAGGGTGCAGTGTTTAATAGTAATACACAGTATTAACAGTGGTGAGCGATGACTTGCTAAAATAAAAGAAGATGCTTTTATAGTGGAATTTTGCAATTGTATTACTTGAGAAAACACAAATAGTTATGACTTTTAAAATCTGATTTAGTCGAGTTAGATTTGCATCAAATACGATGTGATTTTTGGTAATCTATCTCTGGCAGCAACTGCGCATTTTTCTACTTGGAGGAATTTGCGGACAGCTTTTCTTGTGCATGAAATCACCCACATGCCAACAAACCAACGAGAACGTGGAGCAATACTGCCGATTCGTAGCAATAGAGCGTAGGCGCCAAAGATCAGCTCACCCCAATTCTCTACATAACTGGCAGAGATCTGCAGAATATTACAGTCGTTTGGCAAATGAATAATTCACAGATGGTTACATACACAATAGCAGCATTCTATTATGTAAGCTTCATGTTACATGACAAATGACAAGGGAATTTATAATAATCTTAATATTAATTATCTGGAATTTACATGTTTAGTGTATTGTTAAATCACTAAACTAACAAAAGCCTTTATGACATCATTTATGACATCAATTCTATGAGTTAAATATGGGAATAATGTTTATTTTTTTTATTTGGATTTTAAGCTGTTTAGTTGTAAAATCACATAACTAACAAAACCTTTATGATATCATTTCGCAGGAAGTGACAAATCAACAGAAGGAGCTTTAGGAAGCGTGACATTTGACATTTTGTGAGTTCTGAAAGTTTGTTCACTTTAGTTTAAACACAATAATATTCATTACAATTTTTAATTTAAAGATTTTAAAAGGTGCTGCATATTAAGAATGACTCACTGGTCACTGTCATTTTAAAATGCAGAACATTATTTTTGCATATGCATATGTTTAAATTAATTATATTATATTATATTATACAACTTAGAAATCAGTGGCATATTCATTTTTTTTTTTTTAAGTTGCAGAATTCAAAAATTGCTATTTTTGAATATTTCCAAATTTGAATTAGAATTCATACACTATCCATGCATGTTTTAAATGCATGTTTGTACATATTCTGTTAGTATACAACTTTCAAAAATCTTAGCCCCAGTTCTGTATATATTCACGTGTGCAACTTCTTGTAAAACTGATTATGTTTGAATAGACCGCTTGGACAATTAAAAACCTGTATCAAACGGTTCAGGCCAGGTTGCAAAGGAACAAAGGCTGATAATGGGCCAGACAGTAAAGTGCTCTGCAATTACACCAGCAGGCCGTAATTGACTGGGAGAAGAACAGACCATGTCTGATCATCAGCGAGCAACAAAAGAGCAGATACCAGCTCTGATCGTCTGAGAGACAAAGACAAATTAACCTTGTTGATCAAAGCTTGCTTGTTAAGTTCAGGATTTTAAAATAAGATGATTGTAAGAATATAAGTTGAATTAGCCACAACACATAGGACATTCAGCTGGAATGACAGGAAATTTCCTAAATTGTAGTTCAAATTTTATATAAATGATTGTATATATTCACACCACCATTCAGAACATTTGGGGTATATAGGTTTTTTTTTTTTTTTTTTTTTTTTTGAAAGATATCTCTTTTGCTCACCAAGCCTGAATTTACTTACAGTAAAAACTGTAATAATGTGAAATAACATTACAATTTAAAAAGAATGCTTTTTATTTGAATATATTTTTAAATCTAATTTATTTTGCGGGTTTGAAGCTGAATTTTCAGCATCACGAATCCTTCAGAAACCTGCTGAAGAAACATTTCTTATCATCATTAATGTTAAAAACTGTTTTGCTGCTTCACACAGAAATTCTGGAATTGAGCTGGAATTTAAAAGCCATTATTATAGATGACAACTGGCTGTGTTGTTCAAATCCACTTACAGTATTGTACCTGGATGCAAGTGAGCTAATTGAGCTGAGACAAGGAATATAATAGAGACTGCATTAAAGTCTTAAACCAGGATTTGGAATTCCCCTCCATTTGCATTCCAGAAAGCCTATTGTCCATTACCAAGGATCCAAGACCCTATAGGTGACATGTTGTGTTAACTTGATTCAGGTAGACAGCACTCCCATCTCCAGATTGTGCTATAATCGTCCTTTCTGGGTATGCAGCGTCTTTAAAGCTTGATAATCCAACTAAGACCAGTAAGACTATAATGCTGTCCATTACAGGAAGGCCTTCATTAGGGCCGGCCATATTTCAAGCCCACCTGACCTTTCTTTCAGTTACTTTTTTATCTATATTTCCAGGCATAATAAATAGCTTTCTTAGCACTATTTTCCTCACAAGTGTCTATGTGTGCATTCCCACACTAGCAGCTTGGACAGAGTTTCCTCTAACAGCTGTACCCTTGATCCGAGCACGTATCCTATGATACCAACGTCCAACAAAGACCCTCCTCGTGGCCATCAGGAATCCCCCTGTGGACGAGCCTGTGCTTTATTCTGAGCTCCAGTTCTCCTCATGGATCCCCAGGCACCACCGGGGTCATGGCTAACCCAGGCACGGTGTCAGCAATTCATCTGAGATGCCACGAGTTCGTGATACACCTCAGCTCAGGAGGAGACCCGCACATGATGAGAGAAGTGTGGGGTCACTGAGTTCACTCTGGCTGTCAGACTCCACAATGAAAACACACTGCATAACTAGAGATGCCATAGAGTTCTGTTGTTTTTAGCTATGTGAAGCCTTACTTACAGAAAGGATGTTTTTTAGAAAGTTGTCTCCAAAAAGAGGTTTTGTGAGGTTTAGCTCAATTCGGAAGACAATTTTGTTCCCAGGTTAAATCCACACAGAGATAACAGTAAAGTAAAAAGCTTTAAATAAGATAGAAACTCACAACTGGATTAAAAAAACTGATTTTGTAGCATGTTTTAGAGAAAGAACAATGAGAAATTCCAAATAGTTGTGCTATGTTCAAGTAATACAAGGATTTGAAAGTCTAAAAAAACGAGTTTCTTGAAATTGGTGCTTTTCGCGCATGCGTATTTGTATACTCGATATAATCATTGGAATGACAGACGTGCCTAACAATTAGAGCGGTCATAAAGGTCAGAATGCAAAAATCCTTTTAAATTTAATCGAGAAATTATAAATGAAGCCTAATTAAGTCCATATTAAGTGATGACAAATTATTTTTGGTTTGGGAAATAATTTCTATTTAAAACCATTTATTTATAGGCTACATTTTACGTATTTTGTATCTGATGAACCAGGGCTTTTGTTTAAAAAAAAAAAAAAAAACTTTTTACTTTAGGGTTATCATTTTCACGTCTGGAAATGTTAATTTGAAAGAAAGTGCTTGAAAACCACTGTTCAGTATTGCAAATATAGCCCAGTACTCCGATATCATTTATTAAAGGCTATACGTAAAACTTCAAAACCATCATAAATAAAAAGGAATTTCTTTATTGTCTTTCTCTGGAAAATGAACGATTGAATGACAGATTGAAATCCAGCAAACGAGAAAGGACATAAACTTTATAGTCTAATCGAAATGAATCAGGCTTCTATGAAGTCTGATCTGACTGATGTGATAAGATCACAGTGCTTTCCTGACACATCTGAACAAAACACATCTCACCTGTCCAGGTTATCATCAGATAATATTACAACATGCGCCTTTACAGCCCAAATGATCAGTCAAAACTCGCCCAGATATGTCAGGCTTCCTATTTAAAGTGCCATTTTATTTATAGGCTTACAAGACATGACACTGCGAACTTATATTTCAAATGTATCGTCCCTCTAACACATTTTATGTTTTATAAATGTAGCTATAGGCTATATATTTATTCTTAATACCTTAATTTTAATCAATGCATGACTGCATTAAAATGAATGAATACACATAGCTATAACATAACTAAACTGCATATTGTGTTGCTTTGCGTGTTAAACTGTGAATTAAATAAATAATCCATTTTATGTAAATATTTAAAGCTAAATAGTAAAACTAAAACGGTCTCTTACCTTAAGGGACTATTTTTTTAGTCTCTTTGCATTAGTTTCTACAAAATGTCTCTTCAGAAATAAACAGAAGGAAGCGCTTCAAGCATGATGAGACCGCAGCTTTACGAAAATGAACTTTATTAGCAAAAGTACAAACAAAAGCACATTTACGCACTTAATTATTAATGACAATTGTTTAATCAAATGTTGCATCTTACAGAAAATCCATGAGTCCCCCTCGCCCACCCTGGCAGCCCCCAAAAAAACAAAACAAAACAAAACAAAACAAAAACAGGTTTGACTTGTAATATTTTATACCGGGGAAAAGTGTTGGAAAATACATCAATAATATTCATTGTCGAGCCTCGGAAAACCGTAAGTGCTGTGGTTGATTGTTTCGAAACATGAAGTTGTCAAGCAGTAAAATAAATACAGCAAAATAAATAATTGTTAAATCCATTGTCTCCGCTTCTCAGTTAAAACAAACGTGGTATTTATGCTGAACGTTTTTAAGGTAGGCTAACACCAATTATTTCTGTTATTTTGGGTCAATGCATATTCCTTCCTTCCTTCAAAAAAAAAAAAAACTAAATTAAGACGTTTTGCATTTAACAGGAGCAATTACAATGTTGAATAAGTGAATCGAAAGTTATTTTATATAGTCTTTTCATGGCACATGTCATGGCTGACTGTTAAAAGATCAGGAGAAAGAAAGTAAAGATATCTTCACATGTTCACGAACCGACATTGAGAGAGAGTTTATGGATCACCCGTGACTGTTTAGCTTTTTATGTCTTTATATTCTCACCAAATGTCCCCATCTCCATCTTCCTCTCATTGAATGGACATGTAGGGCCAGTTGAAACTGCTCCCAGATAGCAGCATATCCCTGATGAGCGTCTCAATGGGTGTTTTACCCACCAGTCGAACGAAGAAAATCTGCTCTATGACGGAGGAGGACACCATCCGGAGCGCGGGGAGCCTCAGCAGCAGCTTGCCGAAGCGTGTGGGCTGGTTCGGGTACTGGATCCGCACATACTCCTCCAGAGCACACTGGGATTTCTCCTGAAGGCCTTCTATGTGCGGTATGTCTGAAAGACCGCATGCATCTGCATACAAATAAATCTAGCCATTAAAAAAACATCATTCAAAATAATAACATCTCTGTTACACACGTTTACATAGGCTAAATCTTCAGTGTATGCAAAGTAAACATATTTAACATGGTTCAGAAAAACAGAAATAGTAGCCTAGTGTAAGATAAAGCTTTAGTATTCATTTATTTTCTTAGATAAACACAGGATAAATTAATTTGAGAATCTAATTGTCTTAAGGTAGCTTGTAGCTTGACTTAACCTAAATTAGCCAAGTCTGTTGTCAAATATGTTTTCATTCAAGAAAGCATTTGCCATGTTAAACGAATATAGGCTACCGTGTGCATTTCAGTGTATTATCTTAATGTTTCTCATAATAAACTATTAAACGGGCTACGCATGGATACAACGAATTAACGAAAAGAACGAAGCTCTGAATGCTGCATTATTTGAATGGAATATGCTATATTTTGAAAGTTTAATAAAACTTCTTAGAGAGTAGGCTAGTTAAAACTCAAAATAACTGTGATGTTAAACACTCGATATTTTTAACTAGTCTGTAGATAGGCCTGATTAGGATATCTAAAACTCTTTTTGGAGGGTTTTGAAAAGTTTGATATCAGCATGTGACTTCTCAAGGGTGTATTTTTCTGTCGTTAGCGTGTTTTCTTGACGCATTCGGTCAATCTTTGACCTGGTCTTGTGGCCCAGTTTTATCTTTTTTGTTGAATATTTTGTAGTCTGTAAATTTATAACAAATTAAAAGTTAAACTAGGTTGTATCTGTTTTGTTGATGATTCCTATAACTGAAACGAAAAGCCCGCGTTTTTCCGATCACCTGCATACTGTTGCCATAGTAACACCCAGACTAAGCGAATTTCTGTTTAACGCTCTTCTTAAAACTTGTTATCGAACTTTGATAACTCAAACGTGGTTCTATTTAGCGCGCTTTGCTTAAAACCTTAAACGAACGTTGGTTGCTAAACGTTCTTTGAATGTTGCATAAACGTTTTTCAAAAGTTATGAACGCGCAGTTTAATTCTTTTCAAAAATATGTTTGAGAAGGCCTTTTGATTTTGCCTTTTTTTGTTTCTTGACACGATTAAAGCCTTAACGAAGGATGGGATTGTGTGACATGCGAATTTCCATTATAGGCAGAATTTTGCTTAATTTTTTTAATTATAAAAGCTCACATAGCTATACGTTCAACTCTGAAGGACTATGAATGAAATATTTGTAGGTCTGCTTTTCAAATTAATTGTCAGAACCAAAAAAGGTTCTATAATTGAATTTAAAACTATAATTGAAACTTAAAACAGTAAAGTTACTTAAATATATAATATGGTAACCTATGTGTAGTTAATTTGTAAAACAAGATCTATTTGAACTTTTATTACTGAGCAGCTTAATGTTGATTTAATATTTTTTGTTTTATATTATTATTCAAAATTGTACATTGTCGAACTAACATTATTTTTAAACAACCACGCCTTTAATCTGATTGTGTGCAGATGGTAGGCTACTTTTGACAGATTGACGGTCCATTATTTGAAACAAACTTCGCGGAACAAATAGGATTATTCTATAGACAATCTCATTAAACTGTACAATAAGTTTACTTGCTCTTGATTCGGGCCCACCTGATGTGAACAGCACTATTGCTTTGGCACAGCTGTATTCGGCGGAGTCCACCTGCAGGGCCTTCAGTTTCTCCACCTGCTCCTGGAAGAATCGGATATGATCCATGAAGGCCACGACTCGGTCCGCGGACATCGGAGACGCGTGAAGTCCGGCGGCGGCGAGGAGAGGAGCCACGTGGAGAGGCATGGAGCTCTGCGCGGCGTTCAGCACGAAAAGTTCACTCCAGGTGAGTCTGAGGAGAGACACCTGATCCGTGATTTGGAGATCAGGAAAGAAAGGGATGTTCCTCGCCCATTCAACCGCACTGAAGAGCAAACGGGCCGCCAGCTCGCAGATGTTCTCAATGCCCATGATGTTCCCCGACTGCATGCACTGGTTTCCGTATCTGGAGGCTGGATAAGGCTCGGCCCGAAGCAGGAGGGATATGTATCCGGACAGGTAGCATTGGCCACTCAGCGGGTCTCCGTTGGTCAGCGCGTAATGGCTCGGGTTCGGCTGATTTGGCGGCATTCTTCCTCGCTGAACCGCTGTCAAAACAGAATTAGATGGAGAAGAAATGTGCATAGAAATAACACGTAATGTTAACGTGAATAAACTTTCAGTATGTAGGCTTGACTCAGAAAAAAGACACATCTATCTATCTATCTAAAACACACTGTTTACACACTTATCTGCAAGTGCAATCAATCTAGAATATGAGAACAATATATTGTAAGGAACTATACTCTGTAATGCTCTTAATATTTGATGCATTTTACACTTTACATATTATATATTAATATGAAGTCAAATCTGTTAAGCATTCTTTAGTTCATATACCTGCTTAAAAGTTGCTTTGTACTTAAAAGGTTACATTATAACACGAAGAATAATTTGTAAATGTGTTTAAGATATTTTTATGTTTAGAAGCAAAATCCTTTAATTAAATTGCTTTTGGTCTTGAGCTACAAGCTGTACAGCATTACGGCTATTTACAAGTTTATTAATGTTGTGTTATAATAATTTGTAATATGAATGTAAAAAAAAATAGATCTCTTTATTTGTATTATTAAATTTGGCCAATTTATCTTTGTTTTTTTTCTTTCTACTTATTTTTATTTTATTTTATTTTTTATCTGGGCTACAAAAGAAGAATGCACTGCGCACTCACCTTCGCGTCTCATGCCCACTTTCAGGCATTTCTTCATGCGGCAGTACTGGCACTGGTTCCTGTGGTGCTGGTCCACCGGGCAGCTTCTGTTGGCACGGCACGTGTACGTTAAGTTCCGCCGAACGCTCCGCTTGAAGAAACTTTTGCATCCCTCACAGGTGAACTGTCCGTAGTGCTTCCCGCTGGATTTATCCCCGCAAACCACGCATTCAATGTGCTGCTGGTTCTGCGCCGAGTTCTGTCCTTTATCCTCCGCGGAAGGCAGTCCGGTGTTTGGAGAGCGCGCGGCTGCGTTCAGGCGGTGGTGATGCTGGTGGTCTCCCCCCGTTCCGCTCTGATCATCCAGAGATCCCGCCGGTGTCAGTTCCTCCTGCGGATCTCTCCACACGCTCACCACCATGGCCATGGCTGCACTGCGAACCTTTTACTCGTCTTCTCCAGAATTATTCAAGATGAAGAAGGCCGGTCGTGTTTTATCCATGCAGAAGAGCCGGGTGATATGGAAAGCGCATCGGTGAGACTGGAGATATGTGTCCAACAAGATCAGACAGCCAGATTGGACAGTCGCGCCGGAACTCCGTGCTGGAGGTGTCTTCGTGCGTAAAAGGGACAATCGGAAACCCCAAATGAATCAGATCCGAGGAGAGCAAAAACGCGGCGTAACGTAGCCTTCTGTTGGCATGACTGACATGAGCATGAATGGAAGACTTCAAATTTAAGTATCCGTGAGAACAGAGCTGAACGGACTCAACTTTGGCATGATGCTGATCCAAATGACCACACCTTCACTTGATCTTATTTGCGCTTCAGCGGTGGTCTATTGAATGGTCTGTATTATGGACCCCGTCAGGTATTAAAGCACAGAAGTGGGCGGCTCCTTTAAGCTCGGAAGCTCTGTTTGATTGGCCATTTAGCTCACATCCTTCCAAAAGCGGCTGGATGCAATTATGTGCTTCAAGTCACTTTTAACAAACACTGAGGCTTTTAAGCGTTTGTATATTTTCTTATATTGGACATGTATAGGATATAACATTTTAGCTATTCAAAAGGTAGAATAGGTTATGATTTTTATCCTCACTCTATCTGTATTGAATTCATTCTCCAATCTAATAATCAGTGTAGATCGTTTAGCATTTTTACAATTGATAAGTAGTCTACAGAATATTTAATCTGATGCTCACGAGTGTAGAAAAATGGAAGGACTGCCACCTAGTGTGAATAGAAAAATTATATATTTAGTATTTATTGTATTTTATACATATATACATACATACATATATATATATATATATATATATATATATATATATATATATATATATATATATATATATATATATATATATATATAAATTTTCAGGAACTAGTCAATTTTGATATTTTAGGCTATTATTTTCCATATACTCTGAAGGATTTTACAAAGGGGGTTGACATGTTATTACTAATAATAATATGCTGAAATAATAAGAATAATATGATAAAAGTTTATATTTGCTTTCTGAGAGTTTTTCTTATTTATGGAGTGATAAAAAGAGAGATCCCAAACCCCCTCTGTGCAAAACAATATGAAAACAAAATTAAACAAGAATTTTGATGTATGTATGCAAATTAGCGCATATTTAATTAGATCGTGTCCAATTCGCATATTTAAACATAACATTTTAGGTCTTAATTCACGTGATTAATCAAAAAGGGACATTGATCTATTAGTGTAAAAGTGTTATCCAATTCACCTGTAGTGTCTTGCTTTAAATATAAACAACCAAGAGCAGCTATAGTCCAAAGATAATATTAATAATAGTGATTGCACTTCCAGCAGCAACTATTCTTCTCATGCATAATTCAGTGAGTTCAAGGGTCAACGTTTTGCTTTGAGTCGCTGGTGAACCTCAAGGCCCTGGATGGAGCAGAGTCACGTGATCGGTGGCACGTTTGTGAACAGGTTGTAGGAGCCGCAGGTTAAAGGGTCAAAGCGATACAATGAGCAAAGACAAGGACAAAGCTCAGGGTCAGAGGTCAAAAGAAGGGTCACTACTTCAAAAACAATGTGCTACAATTTTTAAACATTATTATCTTAATTTTTCTTCATTCTGCCAGGAATATCTATATAACTATTTATAAATATATATTTATAAATATCACATATAATATAATATAATAATATAACACACTGTTCAGTGATTCCAGGCAAATACCAGGTGCATAAATCGCAGCAGTCGACACCAGCGCTGGCACTTTATGTAACAAAAGGGCCACAGAGGCTCAGGGGCAGTGGGTGGTGTCAAAGGTCATCGCATTTCACATGCACATGTGTGACCTTCATGACCTCTGGACGGACTGAGCTATTTGGAAGCCAAATGCATGCACCTAGATCTCTGAACGACTAAATTTACTCCAGCACATCTGCAGGTGTGAGAGCACACCTGGATGATATAAAGCAATTCAGGGCCTCCATTATACAGCCCTTGATCTGTATGTCACATTCCAAGATGTAACTCATTTATTTCTGATAGCCTTGACTGATTGTGAAATATTAATTAGTGTTGAATAAAGACTGTGTGTAACAGGTACTTAGTATGATTATTGGAAAATAAATAATTTATTATCTTCTTAAGATTTGAGATTCAGGTATCCATGTGATCAGTATATCTAAGTATATTGATTGTCTCCATATGAGGTGTCCTTGGCTGCCTTTTAAAGGAATCAAGTTTCCATAGTGTTAAGCCCTCAACACACCACCATTAAACACAGTAAAAGGTTTAAAAATAGTTATGTGTAATAGGTAAGCTCAGCAAACCTCTTTATTCTGTAAAACAGGCTGTGCAGATTTTGGTTCAGGACTTTCATATGTGGTTTTGTTAAAGCTGCAGTCCGCAACTTATAGTGTTCAAGATGTACAAAATGTATATAATAAGCGAATACACCATACATCCATTTTTCCAGTCCTGAATTACTACGTTACACCTATAATAAGTGTTTATATTAGCTGCGGAGTAGATCAGTACCCGAGTGATTCGCCATAGACATAAACAGAGAGAAGTAGCTCCGGCTAAAATGTTCTTCCGCAGGACGCACGCAGTTCTGTTTTGAAGCGCTAGAGCGCCAAAATTCCAGCAGCTTTAATTATGGAGCTGTTATCGTCAAGATGATACCAAATATGAGAATCACTTATGTCTATCACATGTACAGATTGATTCATTTTTTTTTTTTTTTTAGGATATCCCTATAAATTGATACAGCTGTTAACACGTCTGATAAGCAGATGTTATGATTCGACATATACCCTATTATTCTAAACCTGGGTAAGTTTAGACCTGGGTTAATTGCTTCACGTCACACACTGCTCATACCTTACCAGGGGTTAAAATTTTATCCTGGGTTTTCACGTTTGGGATTCACACTGTACATTCCTAAACCCTGGGTTAACATTCTCATTTGCATATTTGCAGTGTCTGCATCACCGATTGGATGAATGCAGCACGAGACCTGTTTATATAAAGATATTATTATAGGTAATTATATATTCTAGACTATTATCAAGTTTTATCGGATTTTACGTTCTGTAAATGAAAGAGCAAAACATTTTCTTCTTCCACCGGAATGAAAGGGCTTATCCTCATTCTAAACCCCACTTTTAAAGCCGGGTAAAGGTACTTTCACATGTTATAGAATACAAAGTATATATCCTACTCTATATAATACAAAGATCACGTTCTGCAATGTTCGTCCAGTCATGGCACTGACACCGCAAATATGCAAATAAGAACGTTAAACCATGGTTTAGGAATTGATTCAAGATAACACAGGTTTAGATTAACCCAGGGTTAACTATTTCAAGTGTGAAAAGCACAGTTAAGCACAGTGTGAAAAGTTAACGTTGGGCATTGTGAAGCCATGAACATTCCAACCTGAAGTAGTTTAAAAACAATGTTTAATAAATCACTTTTAATGGAGGAGAAATGTTGTGTAACTACCAAATAATTTGTAGTTATTTGTTGACAAATTAGATGTACGACCTGTCAACAGAATATCGGATGAGTCTGAGTCAGATGAGATTACACAGAACTGGTCTGTATCATTTACCACTCTGTCAACAGCTTGGTCCTTCATGTTTACTGGGGGACAAATCTGTGTCAAAGGTCACAGGACCCTCTGTTGACCTGTTGAACAGATGGAAGCTTTTAGTTTCCCAGGCTGTCAGGGATCCCTCTCCAAGTGTGGGAAAGACTTGAGACTTCACATTACATCATGGCTCTTACACACACACACACACATTATACCGGTTTTGGCAAGGCATTAAACCTACTGCTAAACCTACTGCTAAAAAACAAGTAAATTAATTATTATAAATTAAAAGTTCTAAAATAAATTGGTGATATAGATTAAAAATATATTGGTAAAAGTATAAGTGCTGTAGATTTGTAAAATCTTCATTCATCTACATTAGTAAGTTTAAACTATAATTAGATATATCTTTCAATCATTTAAGAGCCAACAGTGTAATGATATTATGATAAAAGCTAACCGCATCCATCAGCGTTTCGTATGGTCTTCAATTTAAATACTAAATTTGACCTTTGCACTCTGACGGTGACCTCTGACCCGGAGAGAGCAGACCTGTCCCCGCTCTGGAGGATGGAATTGATAAGATCATTCGGTGAATTACATAAAACGAAGAGTGGGAAAGGTAGAAATGGATCCATCATCTCAGTCATGGCCATTGTTTTAGTGTGACAGGACTTTGCCTGAAAGGGTCTTTGTCTTGAGCTATAATGGTCATCCAATGAGAATTGATCTGAACAGAATCAATTACTTGACAAAATTGTTCCATAATTGTTCTATATTCTCGTAAACCAATGGGGTTTTGTGCACCAGATTTCTTTGCAAAAGCATGTATGTTTTACCTTTTGTATCTGATTGATGGAGTTTGTGCTGTAAAATATGGGAGAATTAAAAAACTGTCTTTGAAAATGACATATGTATTGTCCATATTACACCTCCAGAGACCATGCAATAGTTGAGAATAACTTAAATGTATCATCATTACTTTTAGTCTGTGACAGGTGTGCTCAAATTTATGTTGGTAATTTTAAATAGTATTAAGTTCATGGGTCTGAATAGAGCTTTGCTGCCATCTGCTGTTGAGTATTTACCTAATAATATGGACTTTTATATTGGAATTTTCATGTTCAAAGAAAAGTGTATTTTAGATTATAGAATTGGTCATTGTATGTATAACATGTATGGTTGTGTTTTTCCACCTGATTCAGAAATCACGTTATAAGGATATTCTGTTGGACCACAGTGTCTCTGTACAAAATGCCATTATTGATGGAATGATTGTCATTCTAAGGGTGTGGAGATCGGACATGGTTCCTCAGTTTAAGATGAAGTTGACTTATGTTACTGGAATATAGCAAATAGAAAAAAGAGTCTGGTATGGAGTTATGGGTATTGATCAGTTTTACAGTATATGGTAACCATTTCTAGACCATTTCTAAGCCCAGTGTAATGTTGACCCTCACCAGCAATGTAATAATTAGAATGCTGCATACCCACTATTGAGTGCTTGTTTAATGTTCAGCTGAAACTGCTTATGCCCTAAATGTGTACCTTCAAAGTGTGCTTTTCTTTCGTTATTTATTTATTGACTATTATTGTATTATTATTTATTATACTTTTATTATTGTTTTGTGTTCATTGTGTAATGCAAAACTAATAAAAATGCTTTAAAAAATATTCTTTGGTGCATACATACATATATATATGTGTGTGTGTGTGTGTGTGTGTGTGTGTGTGTGTGTGTGTGTGTGTGTGCGTGCGTGCGTCTGTGTGTGTGTGACCCTGGACCACAAAACCAGTCTTAATAAATAAGCTGAATAAACAAGCTTTCAATAATGGTTTGTTAGGATCGGACAATATTTGCCCGAGATACAACTATTTGAAAATCTGGAATCTGAGGGTGCTGAAATCACCTTTAAAATTGTCCAAATTAATTCTTAACAAGGCATATTACTGATCAAAAATTAAGTTTTGATATATAGGGTAGGAAATTTACCAAATATCTTAATGGAACATGATCTTTATTTAATATCCTAATGATTTTGGCATAAAAGAAAAATCAATAATTTTGACCCATACAAGGTTTTTTTTTTTTTTTTTTTTTGGCTATGGCTAAAAATATACCTTAACAGGTAACAATATTACATATAATATTTTTGAATAGTTTTTCAGTGTTGATTTTTTAATGGAATTTACTTATATAAATCATGTGAAATCTCCTAAAATAATTACAACACTGAATCACAATTTCTTAAATGAAATCCACACATTATTATTTTTTTAATTATAACCTTATTTTTTGTATGAAAATTACAAGATCCATGATTCATTTTTTTAGTGTATATATAAACAAATTATATAATACTAGGCCTATGTAAATAATACTAAAATAAAAATCTTCTTTTGTTTTCAGCTGAAGTGTTTTGTAGTATTTACAAACATAATACAAAATATAATTAAACAAAAAGTTTCACATAGTCAGATAGTTCAGCTTCAATATTTTCTCTTCTTTTTCTTACAATATAATTTACATTTATACATTTTGCATACTTACAAAAGCAACTTACAAAAGAATACAATTTACATTATACTACTTGTATAGTACATTATGCGAAATATTAAAGTACATAAGATTTAGCCTGTTCTTTCAAAGTCTGAAGCGAAAGTTGGCTTTCTGTTTGTAGACATCCGTTTAAATGAAGTGTGCCATTAAGAAGTTGTATTGTGCAGTAACCACCTTCATCAGGTAGGTGTCAGTGAAGAGCCACGGGATAACTAATTAAGTGATGAGATTTAACAAAACACCAATTAAATGCAGTCATCTATAAAAAATAATCAACATTTTAAAAAATTACCTTAGCTCTTTAAGCTTGCTAAATCAGTCTAAAAAAAATCGTTTTTATAAAGTCTAATGAGTTATTTCATGCATGCGAGTACATTCAGATTTAACTAAGCATAGTTTCACTTCTGTGTTAGATGTCAACGACGCATGAACAATTGTAAATTTGGTTTCAAGTCGGTTTGTTTTCTATTTCCTTCCACTTTCTTTTGTTTCACTGTGACACCTTATTCACTTTGTTTTGTTTTTTTCATCCTATCATAATGTAGGCATCATAGGCTGTATAAAGGTAGGAATAGCCTACTATAAGGCAGTCATCAGTTTATTAGTAATACACTTGGATGTACAAGTCTGTGAAGACGGGCTGCTTTTAAACAATACAACAGATACTGAAGCATAGGAAGGCGGAAGAAGGGAGCAGCAGCGCTCTTATCGATTGCGCATGCGCAGTCCGGTTGTTTTTCCACCAAACGGAGGTATTAAAGCAGAGTCAGAGCCCGAGCGCAGAGATACAGCTGCGTCTACACATGCAGTTACAACAAAACTCAATGAATGACAGACAAGTATAGCACTGAACCTGCCTGCAGCTTTTCTGCACGGCACAAACCTTGGATGATTTCTCTCACAGAAATAGCTGATAGATGATTCGCTCTTTTTATTTGAAATATCTTACAGCGTAGTAAGATTTCCACCATGGTGCTCGGAAAAGTGAAAAACTTCTTTGTGAGCTACGAATGTCTCAATGACAGCAATGTCCCTGTCTTCGCCAGTGGGGACTCTGTCTCGGGTCGGGTGATCGTTGAAGTTACCGGAGAAATCCGCGTGAAATCTTTGAACATTCACGCCAAGGGACTGGCGAAAGTTCGCTGGACTGAATCACGTAATGCTGGATCCAACACTGCCTACACACAGAATTTCACTGAAGAAGTGGAGTATTTAAACCACAGAGACGTCCTTATTGGACATGATAGAGGTAAGGAGCATTTTAATGAAGCACTTTTTATTTATGACAGATGCTCCTTACATTTGTTTGCTTGCAAATATTACATTTTTAGTTTCCACTCTGTGAACAGTTCAATCCATTGGCATAGGTAGAGAGAAACGAGAAACGCAAGATGATGCTTGGTTGAAACGTCTTCCTTGCTAGCAAATAATTTATTTCAGTAATACTGGAGACAAGTGTCTTTGATTCGATTTTGAGTTATTTCAATAGTATTCCAGCAAAGCGAATGATTAAATAAAGTGGTTTGTTTGAACACCAGAGCTTCTAAACAACAAGCCCTTCTGTCCAAAACAACCAGTCAATCTTTTACTTGAAACATTTTCTGCAATAATCGTTTTCTTATATCGATATTCACTATGTAATCATATCGTGACATGCGTTTTTTATTATTAGTTACAGTTTCTTTCATAGACGGTTCTAGTAAGTTTGTAGCCTTTGTTAGAAGCGGTTTAAACCTGTTCAGAAACTGGTGGAGAGGGGGTTGTGCGGACCGAGCCTCTGCTCGCTGATTGGTTGAGGTCAATCTTGTCTCTTCGCTGATTGGTGGAAGTGCTCGTGTGCCCCCGGTGATATCATATCTTTGCCCAAGTGTCAAGACTGCGATGCAACTTATTCACAACAATGCTGGACTGATTGAAAGTTAACAAAAATGTGATATTTTCATTCTTCCCCTTATGCATCATTCTGCATTTGTTAAAAGTATTGTAACAATAATACTAGCCTAATAAACAGGAACATGAGCGAATTCGCTTCCTATGCCACTGGTTAGCATGATTAATGTCAACTGTACAAGTTTAGGTCACTATAAATGTATATAAGTATTTATATTCTGCATTGTATTATTTTGAGGTATGTTGTCAAAGTGAATTTAATGTACCCTGTAACAACTATTAAAGTAATGATGGAGTTTCTGTAATGAAGTCTTTTCTACTAATAAACTAAGTCAAAACTATTTATTTTCGTCTGGTGTTTTTTTCTTCTTCCTGTGTTTCATTTGCTTTTACACTTAAACCATGCTGCAGTACACATGTGGCTTCCTTATGGGGGCGTATTCAAGAGAAAACGCCCCAGCTCAGCCAATCAGGAGCCGACTAGTAATATATGCGTGAGGAAATCCGGCTGAGAGAGGCTGCTCGCGCCGGTTCAGTCCGGTCCTCTCTAGCTCTTGGCTGCCTTCGAGTGACAGCCTCATAGTTATTTACAGCAGGCTGTGGAACTGCTGAGGTGGCAATAAAAAGAAGAGAGACATTAAATACATAAAAAAAAAATAATAATAAAGAATGAATGAAAATAACTGCGTGCACATGTTAATGGGAGATTATTCCTGTATTTATTTATGGTGTAGTTATTTACACCAGTCTGTGGAACTGCTGAAGTGGAAGTAAAATAATGAACAAAAGCTATGAAAATGCATATTTAACTAAAAATAAACATATTTAAGACTAAATATTAATATGTTATTTTTTGTTGTGAATTCACAATATTGCATTTCACATGCTTAAGATTTTAGTGATGTGAGAAGGTTCACCCCTTTTACTTTGCAAAAGCATAAAAAGGTACACCAAATTATGTGCAGTTTGCTCTTCTATTCCGACTCCAAAAAGGTTATGTAAAAAAAAAAAAAAAAAAAAATCTTATACTGATATTTCATGTTATGAATTGTTTTTAAATGTTGTTCTATTCCTATATTCATTGAGGCACTAGACAATGTGGGTCATATCTGTCTTTGTCTTGTGATTATGATTCTTGAGGAATATTACAGGTATACTATATTGGTATATCGAGTTTTATTCTCCTTTGTTCTAGATTATGACAGCTGTGATGAGGGCTTTACCGTTCTTCACTCAGGGCGACATGAGTTTCCCTTCAGCCTCGAGCTGCCCCAGACGTAAGTAACTCTCCTGCCTGATTATACACATATATAATGTATCAACCGAAACGCTTACATTATTTTTTCATGTCTCTTTCCAGGCCTTTGGCGACATCTTTTGAAGGCAAACACGGCAGTGTAAGGTACTGGGTGAAGGCGGAGCTTCATAGGCCATGGCTCCTGCCCATGAAAACCAAGAAGGAGTTCACCGTCTTTGAGCACATTGACATCAACACTCCATTGTTACTGGTAAGAGAAAAGCATTTGAAGCCTAATTACCTTATAATGTAAAACTGAATTTTTGCTAGAGCTGTTGTATGATTTCAAAGGTTCATATATTGTCACTTTTTCAATTATAGTCTCCTCAGGCTGGCACAAAGGACAAAACCCTTTGCTGTTGGTTCTGCACCTCAGGGCCTGTATCACTAAGTGCCAAAATCGAGAGGAAGGGCTATACTCCAGGTGAGATGATAAACCTGCTTGTTAGTGGACAGTTAGCCACTAGTTAACGAATACAGAAGTTTTATCATTCAGAGTGAATTAATTTGATTGGTTTTCTTTGCAGGAGAGTCCATCCAGATCTTTGCAGAGATTGAAAACTGCTCTTCCCGTGTGGTCGTGCCAAAGGCAGCCATCTACCAAACCCAGACCTTCTTTGCCAAAGGGAAGGTCAAGGAGATCAAACAACTCGTAGCTAACCTCCGTGGAGATCCTCTACCCCCTGGCAAGAGTGAAACTTGGGATGGCAAGATGCTGAAAATCCCACCCATTTCGCCTTCCATTCTGGACTGCAGCATCATCCATGTGGAATATTCACTCATGGTGAGTCTACAATCTGTTTGATTCATGACAAAGCGAACGGCTTGCCAATATCTGCCATGTACTAACCTCTTGCTTCTCGACAGGTGTATGTGGACATCCCTCGAGCTGTCAACTTAACCCTGAACCTGCCCCTGGTGATCGGCACCATTCCCCTCCACTCCTTCGGCAGTCGCACCTCTTCTGTCAGCAGTCAGTGCAGCATGGCTATGAGCTGGTTGGGATTGCCTGAGAGACCTGAAGGTATGGCACACATCCTAAACTTGTTACCTAGACCCTTTAGATTATGGGTACTCAGTGATGCCCACCATCTTTTAGAGTCTATTTCCCAGAGTCTCCAGTTAATCCAAAGGAAGATATCCAGGAGTAGGATTGAGCCCCATTGCTTAAGATACTTAATGATTGTTTGACATTAAACAAATCAGTTTAGAAGTCTTTTGTGGTCTAATTGTTGGCTTTGTCCTCATCTCTTCTAGCTCCACCAAGCTACTCTGAAATAGTCACCAATGAGGAGCAACAAAACAACTTGGAGCTCCCGGCTGTGAGAGATGAGATTGAAGGACCACTTTATGCTTATATCCATGAATTCCGCTTCCAGCCTCCACCTCTGTATTCTGAGGTGCGTTGAGTTCAAAGACTTTTTGTAGCTTCTATCTTGTTAATGCAGTTGAGGTCCTGTGTTCTCAAACCTTGTTCTTCCCCCTTCGATAGGTTGATCCCCATCCTGAGCAGGGGTGCGGCTCCATGGACAGAAGACCAGATACCTGTCCATCCCGCTGAAGGAGTGACCACACCTGACCAGTGCTGTCAGGGATCTCTTATCTCTACAACCTCAACTGGGGTTTGTTCTTCCTTCATGAGAAGGCATGTGTAGCCATCTTGGTGCGCAGATGGATATCCTCCAGGAAACACTCCCAGTCCGAGTCGAGTCCAGCTCAGCGGCCCCTAAAATCCGTGGAAGATCTTGAGTGATTCTCTTCCCCCTCCATCCTTGGTGAAAAGTGTACATACAAGATTTGTTCGGAGAAAACTGTGCCCTTGACACCAAGATGGATTAAACGCAACACCACTAAGTGTAAGAATAGTGTCCAAACATATTCACAGCCTTGTTTTGGATGTGATTCTTCACTCATTTGAATGATCAGACCAAATCATCTTGAAGATTTTTTTGGTGATCATTATTCTAAGAGCAACAAATAACTTCAGCCATCCTGCATCCACTCCAACAGAACAATGACAGACTTGTCAATTGTTTGTCATTTCTCAACTTAAAAGAAGTGGCTTTACCACATTCATTTTCTTAAAAAGAAAAATTAAAAACGTTGTAAACTATAAATGTGGATACAACAAGACCTGCTGCAAAGCATTATGGATGGGATTCTGACATGCCACGTTGCCTTTCTGCTAGAAAGAAACTGCAAGAGCATCAACTGAACATGGCACTGATTCAAGTGGCGAAAGAAAGGAGACCATTGACGGCGAGCGAAGAGGACTCTGATCAAGATGCAAGACATTCTTGAATTGGTCCTCCCTCTCAAGCTGTTACAAGATACGCAGAGAACTGCACTCCAGAACTCATTTAGAGCCTCGTACTATATGTGCAACTAAGAGCTAACTAGACTTTCTTTTCCCCTACTCTTCTGGCCTGTTGGCATAGGCTTTTTTTGTTTGTTTAACGACAGCTAGCACTTTTCATTGATTGCATTCAAAGCGTATTCCGAAACTTTTCTAATATGATTCACAAGTTTGACAAACATATGCTCTGACGTTTACATGTGATTTTAGCTATGTTTGTTTACATGAATGTGCTGTTAAAAGACAAACTAGAGACGCTAGCTACACGTTTGGGCTAATGAAACAATCTTTGTGGCCTTGGCACAAAAAAAAAAACGTTTGTTTTTATCACTGTTTATAGTTGAATTTGTGCGCTGTGCTGTCATTTACCTATACCTAAAAAAGGGACTATGTTTTTTTTTTTGTGAACTGTATGCATCCTTAGCTTGATGTTTGTGCTTTGGGTCTTGGGTAAAATTGTTGCAGTTTGTTTTGTTTTCTATTGCTTTATCTTAGATACTACGAGAACATTCTCAAACATGCACTTCCAGGGAATTAAAGAACCCTCTTAAAGACTGAACATGTGATGCATACTGCATATAAGAAGCGACGTTACTCTTCAGTCAGGCTGGTCCAGAGCTAATTAAACTGGCTACCATTGTTTTCCATTTTAGGGGTTGATGGGTGAAATGGGTATTAAGCTACTCCCATGTCAAACGGTGCAATATCCGCTGTGTTTTCAGTGCGTTTCCACATAGTTTTGTATTCTTACCTTGTTTCTAACTTTTGTACCATTTTCTAGGTTGTCTATAAGATGTCAAAAAAAAATATGTTTGTCTGTTTTTGCTCCAGTCTGTTTAAATAAATATGCCATTTTATACAAAAACCAAAGTTGAGTTTCTCTTTTATTACTTGTTTGTAGTTCGTAACGTAATCCCAATTTACATGAGGGAACTTGACATATTTGGCAAACACAGGTGTTCCTACATGTTCAGACAAAAACTACTGGCAACAAATCACTTTGACTGAGTGGAAATGAGGTTGTACATCATTTTCAAGGTTATTGCATGTAAAAAGTACAAAAATATCCAGAGATGGCGGTTACATCATGTGCTTTGCCATGTCTTGAACTGTGACCAAGGTTGGTAAAACATGATAGGATTAAATGTAAAACAACACAAAGTGTGAATAGACAGACTGGTGTTAAATATCCCGAGGCGAGATCTTTAATTAGTTCCCTGTGTTGACAGACTTCATTGTGCATCTTTTCACCACCATCCTTTACATTACATTTGCATCTACATTGTACTCAAAACAACCTCCAAATGCTACAAATGTGCAAACATTTTACATGATTCGAGTTCATCACTGAGTCGTTTGGCTTCACAAGCTTCAGCTTCCCTTCAGAGGAAACGTCTTTTCCTTTCCGTTCTCTTGGCATTCCAGCAGACTGGCCATCTAAAGACCAGATGCTGACCGAACACAAGGAGTTCGTTGTCTGTCTGCACACAGACCTCATGTGCGCTAGGAACGCTTCATATTTTCCACTCCTCTTCCCAGACTCAAACGGAGCAGATGTTTGCTCCCAAGAGCTGTACGTGGACCACTAACCTACTTTTCCTCCGCTGGTCAGGGATAGAACTGAATCTCTTCAGCTTATTAGAGCTCATAGCTGTAAATGGAGTGTAATTGCTTTAAGATTACAGCTGGAAATGTCATCAACAGAGTAATCACTAGGATTGTAAAGAGTTTTTAACAAATAAATGTCAATACACATTTATATATGTAAGTGAACCGGGCTAGCTGACTTAAGTTATTATTTCTTAAGAGAGGTTTGTTTTTGAAAGTCACAAAAACCTCAGTAATGGCTACTAAAAGACTAATTTCTTTCACTTTTGGTGACAACATGCCCTAAAATCAGGAAATATTGTCACACTGTTATGTAGGCTACACAATGAGGACTATATATTTGAAACAAACATCCATGTATATATATATATACATGATCCTTCAGAAATCATGCTAAAATGCTGATTTTCTGCTAAAAAAATAAAGTATATATATATATATATATATATATATATATATATATATATATATATATATATACTTTATTTTTTTAGCAGAAAATCTGCATCTTAGCATGATTTCTGAAGGATCATGTGACACTGAAGACTGAAGTAATAATGCTGAAAATTCAGCTTTGCATCACAGGAATAAGTAATATTTTAAAATATATTAAAACCATGTATATAAAATTATAATAATATTTCACAATATTCCTGTTTTTACTGATATTTTGATCAAGTTAGATAACATCTAGAAAAATACTTAAGAAATGAAAAATGACAACTATAAACTGTGGCAGCTATAGTTGCCGGTGGGCTTAAACGGGTTAAAGGAACACGATGATTATGTAAAATCTTCGCCATAGGCTCTTCTTGACAAGACTAAATAATTCAAGTGTCTCCAGACATGTTTGAAAGGTACTTTAGATGAAGAACTTGACAAGGCCTGTGGCAGGCTGTTCGTGTGGCAGGTGTTACAGTACTGCAGGCTTAACCTGAGGAAAACCATCAGCCTGCGTCATCTGTGCTCTGTGTGCAGGGTTTAACTCGCCATACACGCTTCAACACAAAGAGAACATACGCCAAAGTCTAGACGAGCAGACAAAAGAATGTCTGTTTTGAAAGTCCTATGAAGGAGCTGAAACACAAAGCAAGGAATTTGAGCTCAAAATATCAATAAAGAAGCCCTAAAACAAATGTAATTCACCTATGATACCGCAGTTTTTCTTTCACAACAGGTGCTAACACAGAAGTGCGTGAAGGTGCTCCCCTCCTCTCCCCTTTTACATAATATCAGGGATCTAAATATGGGAATTGAGGACACTTTCATAACTGTAACATTAGGCCAGAAGCGGCGGGACATGTTTCTAAGAAGGGACGTGCTCCGCGAGTCAGGGATTGTCCGTCGGTGACTCTGCTGCCAGAGGGGTCAGTCCTGACACCTGACACCTCGCCTTTCAGCTGAGTCAGTGTTAACTTACCAGTGTTCAGCAATACAGGCCCCGCCCCCTTTTACAGACATTGGTGCAGGAGTGCCAGATCAGCTTCTGACTGGCTGCCACCTGCAAAGTCTCTGTAAGGATTCTGATATGATTGATATATTATATTAAACAAATCATACCAGTTATAAATGTATTAGTACATTAAATAATTATATTAGAAAATATTTTATATAAATAAAGCTAATAAAATATAGCATTACTTTTGTGAATTATATAAATGATAAATATATGAACACATTAAAATTCTGTATTATATTATATTATGTTATTTTATGTTATGTTATGTTATATTAATGTTCCAAACGTAGGTTTGGGAGGAGCCTAATTATTCAGTGCTGTCAATCATTATTATGAGCCTATAAGCAGCTCTCATTGTGCCGTCACGGTCAATTCTTCTTGCATCCCTCCACCTCCCCATCTCCTCCATTATTTTCCGCAATGGGTGGTTGAATTCAGTACCCAAGCCAAGACTCGCATTCTAGCCTCCATTTAGGACTGCAAGCCATTTACCATTAACCATCAGGACTGTTTGGGCAGGCAAACTCGTGAAATTATATTATGAAAATAATAAATCATAGCATTGCTTTTGTTTCAGAATCAACATTTTGAATCATGTTGAAATATGACTAGTTTTATTATTTGTGGCATTATTTTTTCTTTCTTCTGTGATGTTTTAATTTAGTCTTGTGATTTTTTTTGGGAATTTATATAAAAAAAAGTTTTTTGTTATCAAGCTGCATCAAAGCTTTACTCTGACACCTGAGCTTTAAAAATTATAAAGCATTAAGCAGCAAAATAAGCAAGGACAACAATAATTCTTTGTTTGTTTTTTTGGCAACTTTGACCTCAAGCACTCCATGCAAATGAGTCATGCTTGTATTTAATGCAGTGACACTGCATGCAAGTCTCATTTCGCTTGCTTGCAGTTGTTGATACAAGGGCGGCCACTGTGCCATTGATAATCAAGAACTGGTTTGTACTGGTCTACGATGGAGGTGGCCTGAGCGGCAACCTAATAGCTCTGCGTGTGCGCTTACTTCTCAACATACATACTTGGGAGTGTTGAAATATTTGATCAGGCCACATTCAGCCCCAGGCTGTGAAGTGGAGTTCACAGGGAATGCGGGTCGTCCAATCCGTGCCCGCAGATCGGGCCAGTTCAATCCGGCTGCCATTGACTTTTAAAAGAGCTTAGTTTAACCTGATCCATCCATTCATCTCTGTAAATAGGCTATACAAAATATATTTGACTAACTTTACTGGTGTGCAGAGCTGGGTAGATTACTTAGAAATTGTAGTCCGTTACGGATTCCAAATTACATAAAAATAGCATTTAGTAACGTAATCTATCACATTACATATTTTAGGTAATGTAATCAGACTACCTTTAGATTACTTTTAGATTACTTTTTACCCAACTTGTTTATCACATTGATTAAAATACAAAGAGTAAGAAAATTAATTCCTTTCGGTATAATTAACAACATGAAGTGCATTAAACATTGCGTTACTTCTAAGGTTTTCCAGGGGTTTGTAAATATGAGTTTAAATGAAAAGCTAAATATTTATTTAGATAAGTAATTTTAGAATAGCACCAATAAACAATGAATAAATAATAATAAAATATTACATTTCTTTACCTGCATGTGACCATTAAACAACAGAGAACCGTGAACATGCAAATGTCATACTTAATTCTTAAAAGATTTATTTTAAAATCTCAGGGTACTTCAAGAAAAAATATTAGGTGAAGGATGTTAAGATGACAAAAACATTTGGGAATGCCTGCATTACATATAAATAAGAAATATAATTAATAATACAAATAATATATATATAATATTTATATATAACCTGAATTTGTGTTTTTTAAATGTACTTTTTTAAAAGTTTTTATGCGAATGTCCACAAAACTGGCAGAATTTCTGAATGTAAGCGGTAAGCTATTTTACAAAGAAACATTTAAAACATTTCAAATATAAAAAAAGAGAAATTAGGGTGAACCAATAAATTATGCATAATGTATTGCTATTGTGTGAATAATATGTATTCATGTAATTAAAAAAAATTAACTGTAGTTTGATATCAATTATTCAAAGTCATATTCCATATGATTTATTTATTCCTGGGTGAGTGAGATATCAGATGTCTACCATTTAGCTCTGCGTTACCATTAGACTAAACAGCAGTCATACCTTAATCCAGACAGCAGACGTATATCAAAAAGATAAGGTTTCAGATCCATTTCAGACATTGCAAACAGCCATCAGTCACTGCAGAGAGCTGATGACAGCTTGTAGTTTGGCTGCAGAACAGATAAACGCTTCCAAACCAGCTCTCAAATACATTTTAACATGACTCTGAGCGATGAGCTTGAAGGCTCTTTTGCACACAAGGTGAAGGGGAAGTGAATTGCGCACGGCGGATTGGAAAGGAAGCCTTTGACAACCACAGGTCCGTGTGAAAAGAGCCCACATTGAGTGGATTCACTGTAGCACCAGCCTGTGACATGTTCCACCTCAGTATGACCCATCTGAAAACATGACAAACACGTCACTGCAGGATCTGCTAGACAGGATAGTCACTGAGTCTGTGTTTGTTCTGGTTAGTAGCTGGCATGTCAAGTTTGAGTGATGAAGATGCCTTGGGGATATTTGAAAGGAGGTTGAACTCAAACTAGCACATTCAAATTACTAGAGAAAATCATCAGTGCACGTACTGAACATGCTTTAGTTAGTGAACTGAATAACTGAATAACAAACCTTATTGTCTGTATTATATCAGATGTTTTTTTAAATTAAATCCAAACAAGAAAAGTGATAAAATTCATATTTTAAACGGTTACCATTCAAAAGCTAAAGTGAAGTAAATGACTAGGAATCGTGTTCACTGATCTGTATCATGAACCAGTGACTGCGTCACATTCTTAAGAACGGATTTAAGAAATGAGGATATG
Organism: Carassius gibelio; assembly: GCF_023724105.1. Classification (NCBI taxonomy): domain Eukaryota; kingdom Metazoa; phylum Chordata; class Actinopteri; order Cypriniformes; family Cyprinidae; genus Carassius; species Carassius gibelio. Next base: position 21,701,772 of record NC_068405.1, on the reverse strand, counting down.
ATTACAATTAATTACGAAAGAATTTGCGATAACAGATTACAACAGATTAAAGCTCTTTCTTCAGTTCTTGGAAACTACGTGACTCTTTTGACCAAGACTTTTGAATTAGGCCTAGCTCAAAAACAGGTCAAAAATAGAAATGTGTAGTTTCTTTGTTTCAGTGGATTGGAAATCACTTATAATAAGTGTTCGAAACTTTGGGCTTAGTTAGATTTCTTTAAGGAGATTAATATTTTATTCAGCAAAGACACATTAAAAGTGAGGAAAAGATGGCAATAAATAGATTTTTTGTGTTACAAAAGATTTGTTGTTTAAAAGGAATGCTGTTCTTTTGAACTTTATATTTATTAAATGACACCGACTGGGATTTTTGAAGTTCCTGGTTTTAGCTGGATTTTCCTTCCTGTTTGCGAACACCAATATGGAGTAAAAGCATCTCCATGCTCCCTGATATCTTAATTAAGACAGGAAATGACATGAGTCATATGTTACAAGAACAAACTTTTTGTCTCAGGCCTAGAGCTCCTTCCAGTCTTAAGCATGAGACTTCATTTAAAATATCAAAACGCAGCACAAGCAGCCTCATTCACACAGAGGTGCCAGTGACGCACTTCACCAAGACAATCAATGATCTGCACACGGCCAAAGAGGGAAGGACTTGCCTGTGAGAAAATGCTGCGCTGGCACTGCTACCTTCATGGAAAGCTTAAACAAATGAAAGACTAAAGAAAATGCAGTTTCATTAGTGTAAAAGTTTATTTATTATGTGCTTTTCACATTCAGTGAGTCCTATTCAGTCATCCACGAGGCAGTCTGGTTCAGTTGTTTTACACACAGTTTCAGTCCTGTCTGAATTGGTGTGTTTTTTCAAGTGTGAATTACTAGTTGATTATTGAGCTGTATTTATCAGCATGTTTGAACTCTCATTCTGACGGCACCCATTCACCGCAGAGCATCCATTGGTGAGCAAATGATAAAATGCTTAATTTCTCCAAACCTATTCTGATGAAGAAACAGATTCATCTACATCTTGGAAGGCCTTAGACTGATAATCTTCAGCAAATGTTTATTTTGAGTGATCTTTTTCTTTAAAGGCTCCATGTACTAATGCACCACGTTGGATTTAATGTGGTTTTGTCTGAACTCAACAATCATCACAACATTGTGTAAGCAAATTTCCAATTAAAGACACATCACAGTTATTTTACTGATGATTGAGGGCTGCTACCTGCAGATTTCTTGAAGGCTTGAGCTGGTGCAGTCAAGAGTGTTATGCATTGAATCATGAGGCCGTGAGAGCAGCTGGTGTTTGTGGACTGGATATCAGAGTGGGTGATAATCTTCTTGGGCAATCTCTGATTTTATGTACCTCTGTGTGCGTCAGACAGTAGCACAGATGTAATTCTCAGCCCTGTTGTTGTCCTTTAACTGCACATTTGACCTGCGCTCTGATGCAACAATCTTCTGGAGATGTTTATGTTTTCTCGAAAATAACTCTGCATGATTGAAATGCAGCAGGTGTTAAAGCTGTCGTAAAGGAGTTAAGCCATCTTGCAAACGCCAACACACGTCCACACTTTACACAGACACGTCAGCAAACCCATTTGTTTTTAGTGATGTAACAGAGGTCATTGTGATTGCTCAGAATAACAGTTTCAGTAATATGTCAAAAAAATGTGTTCAAGAGAAATCCTTCAAGAGAAATCAGCACACAATATAAATGGAAACTGATAGAATGTGATAAATTACTTTAAAAAGGATAGTCTGCCCAAAACTGAAACTCTGTCATCATTTACTTATACGATTGACTTCCACTGTATGGACAAAAAATATACACTTGAGGTCAGAGGAACCCAAAAAATGTCATCATTTACTCCACCTAATGTTGTTCCAAACCTTCTGCTGAACACAAAAGAAGATATTTTGAAGAATGTTGTTAGCTAAAAAGTTCTGGGTCCCACTGACCTAAAAAAAAAAATATTTTTATGTTCAGAAATGCATACAGATGGGAGGATGAATAAAAGATTAAATGCTTGGGTGAACTACATTCTGCTGAACTTGAGTCTGATTGTAGCCAAACATTTTAAAGATCAAAGATGTTATATAGAAATATAGAACTAAAAACATATCTACCACAAGCAGGTGTTTTTATGCACATTTTGGAAAACCATTCCAACCAACCATTTTTATATAATTTTGGAAGATTTATGACATTTTTCATGCTAATAATCTGTTTAATCGTGGGCTGATTGTACGTCCTTACATGACTTCTTGTTCCCACAGAAAAAAGTGGAAGATGTCTAGAATTTCTGTTGTATACCTTAACATAAACCATCTGCTCTGAACCTGCTGCCCGCACTGCTGATCTCAGCACGCGCACACTTAAAAACATACCAGTAGCAACAGAAAGTGAAAGCGGTTGTTCCTCTTTTGCACCCGGAATAATGGAGAGAACATCTTGTACTGCTGTGAAGCGATGGGCAGGTGTTACGTGCACAGAGTCATGCAGGATGGGGGAGGAGCGGGGTTCAGCTTCACACCTGTGTGAACGACAAAGCAGTGCAGGTTCATTTCAGGGCAAAAAACAAGTCAGCTCGAACCAGATATCCTATCGGCGAGCATCAGCTCCTTTCTCACATCACACAGAATTTGTACTCCCACAGGATAACATCTTCTCATTCTCAAGTCTTCAGTGAAAATACATTAGAGATTCGACATACATAGCTAAACCTTCACTTATGATAGGAGATGTTTGCCTGAAAAGCTTTTTTTTTTTTTTTTTTTTTTTTTTTTAAACAGAACATGTATTGAGGGTAGAATTTTTGACCATTTTTAAACCTTTAAGCAACCCAGCTAAGAAACATCTTCTGAGAATGCTTTTCTAATATTCCAATAAGTAATTGAAGAGTCAACGATAAAAGAAAGTGTTTCAAGCATCAAAATGAAAAATCTTAACACCACTTTACATTTTTATCTATCTATCTATCTATATATTTAAAGTGGTGTTAAGATTTTCATTTTGATGCTTGAAAACACTTTCTTTATATACATACACATATATACATACACATACAAACATACATATATAAAACGGTGTCCAGGTTATTTTTTATTTTATTTAACTTTTCTGAGCTAAAAGTAATGATTATCATACATTTTTATCATACATGATCACTTATTCGGTTATATATTTTAATAGGCTAAGTACAGATCAGAGGATGTTTTTACATGAAAATATATGTTACACTGATTAATGATGGACCATTATTTCATCCATATTTTGACATTTTATTTTGACAAAAGTTATTTAAAACATTAAAATGGACACTTTACTTGCATTTGATATGTTTTTTTGTGCATGTGAAATCACTTTTGTACATTTAAAATGATGTGGTCATCAAATGCATGTGGTTTTTAACTATTCTTCTTCTTCATGGTAAACCAGACATCAAAGGAACATTCTGAAACAAGTAGTAATAAAAAAAAATAATAGGAATAAAGACGTTTTAGCAAAACGTTCTATGAATGATGAATGAATAGTATTTTTGTGCTAACAATATTAAGACCAGATATAAAACTCCTGATGTTCACCTTTTTGAGGTCAGGTTGTTCCGTCCTGTTATGGGATGACTTTTTTGTGCCAGTTACCGAGCTGTTTACTGCCTAGCATTTATCTAACCCCTTCTTTTCTCAACCCAGCATAACATTTGAAACCCAACGTTTTTGCTTTGCATGTAAACACACTCATTGTGTGTGAATACAGTCAGTTGCACCTGAATGCAGTTTTCACCATCCTGAGTTATCAGAGAAGATCACTCAGACGGCCACAAAACAACTGGTCTGTTTTTCTTGGCTTTGGGAGAGATTGGACGGAGCCCAGACTCTCCAGTGGCGTCATGATTTGGAATTGTATACACACGACATCTGCCATTCCTTCTTTCTCAGTGAGAGAAAACAAGCGAGAAGCCACATGAGCGCATGCGGTCTTTTACCCTCTGCCACAAGAAAAACATTTCCACATGATTATCACAGCAGTGACCCCGGGGAGTCACGTGTCCCTCTGATAAAAACAGCTTCTGAGGGAACTTTTATGTGACCTCACAAAGTGTTTGTTTTAAAAAAAATTGGTGAGGGTTTCTCCTTTGAAAACTCCAAATATGCACCATCACCTGCACAACTGCAACACACATTGTCTTCTTTATCCAATGAGAAAGCAACAACAATGAGAGGGCGTGTCTAGAACATCACGCCACCACTGAGCTGAAAGAACAGGTATTTGGGGAGGAGCTCAAGCAATGTAAGATATACTGTACTTACTGTAACTCATAGATTTCCCAAATGACATAATTTTATTTTTCATTTTATTTTAAGTCCTTGACAACCATTAAATACCTAAAAAAACAAGCATGACCTCATTTACTGTGAACTTACTGTGGATGAAATTATTATAATCATTAATGATAGTGTATATATACGTGTGTGAGTATATATAAAATAAGAAAAAACAAGAATGATCTACAGTGAATTTATCACACACACACACACACACACACACACACACTATGTTTGTGTTTATACATTTACAACCATATATAATTCTAATATATTTTACTAGATTTTATATCTATCTATAATACATATGTGTGTAATATTTAATAATGAATTTAATAATAATGAACTAAATAAATGCATTATAATAAAACATTTTTATGAAAAATAAAAAAAGCATATTCTGAATCAATACAGAAATACATTAAATATATTACATTAAATATAATCGCTAAATTGAACATTTTATCTATCTATGACAAACATAAATATATATAATAAATTAACTTTGGACAAAAGATTCTACTATAAAGTATGTTTGGATAAAACCGTCTTCAAAATGATAACATTAATAAAAAAAAGTGATTGTTTTATTCAGTTTAAATCTAACAACAAACTGTTTAATTTGTATCTACAGGATAAATGAACCCTTCTAAATAAATCATCTAACACGATTCTATGACCTTTACAACAGGCAGATCAAAGAGAGTTGTGTCAATGACTTCCTCCATCTCAGAACTGTACATAGTATAATTACCTCTTAAAATAGTAACTATGAAACCTCTGAAGGCTTTCTTCTCTCAATTAATCACACACGACAATAAAAAAAACCCTCCCACCCTCAAAGAGCCCTTCAGTGTTGAAAGCAGCACCCAGTTACCGGTCTGAACTATAGCTCCGGTCTCAACAGCATCGCAGTAGTTCCTCATCTGCTTTTGTTCAGTATGAGCCAGTCGAATCCAGTCAGACCTCCCCCACATAACCAGCACACAACAACAACACACTGTAGAACACACTGTCAAAGTAAACCAACTGACAGGAGGAACACATTTATACTTAAAAATTATTACACACATATAGTTCTTTTAGGTAACACAAAACAGTCTAGTAAAACACAAGTAAAGTCCAGATGGTGCAGGCCTTCGAGGGTCCTTATGACTAAGACCAAACCACTGACTGTCATAAGTAGGCTAATAAAATGAATGGACTGTCACATGACCAGCTCCGTCCAATAGCAACAGACTTGCTTCATGGGCTACACAGACTCTGTTCTTCAAATCTCATAAGCAGTGGTCTGTCAGCGAGTGCGCTAGTACTATCACAACTCAAGATGTTCTGCTCTCTCTCTCATGATAGACATCATGTTCTTAACAAAACCCTCTTCCTTGAGTTGGCGTGCATGCAAATAGATCAGCTTGAGATCATGGAAACTGTGTAAAAGCTTAGATGCCAGCAACCGCTTACACCTCCTTATGAGTAATGGTTAGTGAGCGTGTGAACGATCCTGTTGTTTCTTAATACGACACCTATCAACTGTCAACGGTTGCCTGGAGGTAATCTTTGTTGTCTCTGTAACTGACTGTTTGGGATCCTAGTGCTCTAAATCAAGTGAGCAAGTTCAGTCAAAACATGAAAGCATTTGATGCTGCACTCCATGTTAATGATAAAATCTTGGGCAAGTGCATGTTTTCTTTCTTTTATTTTCTTTTTGCATGGACACTTTTTGCAAGTTAACATGGCTTCTTGGTGTATTTGTATGGACAATTAAGCAGACTTGACTTGATTTGTTCTTCCTGGGTCAAGAAGCCAAATAGGTATGCACAAGTATGTAGTCAGTATGTTAGATTAAGTGATCAGTATGAGTCTTTCTGTGAAGTTGATTGGAACAGCTCATGCACCTCACATGATTAATCTATTTAGCTTTTCTTCAGGACTGAATCTGTAAGGGTGTGTGGTTGTGTGACCTTAAGACCTTCCAAGCTCGAACCCACAACCGCCTCTTCTTGAGATCTGCAGATAAACAATTTAGGCTCATCGGGTGGAAGTGGTTAATAAGGAGCCACCCATCTAACTTCCCTTAATGTGCTGTGAAGGCATTGCCACCAACCGTGATCATACACCGAAAGAATACTAATATTGTTTGTTAAATTAATTACAAAACGAACGTGTTTCGTGCAAAGTCTTAAAGGGTGTCTTGTACTTTCTGTTGCAGTTCAAATTAGAAAGGAGCCATGTCCATGTTGTTTTGGTGTAGGGCGTCCTCTATTGGTGGATGAATGAAATCACCAAATTGAGGATTCAAAACTGCTGTATTAAACAGTTTGCTGTTTAAATATTATAAGTAATCAATTAAATGTATTAATAGCAGCAGAAACTAAAAGTAATAAAATATAATAAAAATAAAAGGCGTTCTCATGTCGCCAGAGTTTCAGTACATTTTGTTTACTTTAATATTTAAGACAATTGGTGCATTGATTTAATTACCCTCAGTTTATATTGCATACACAACAGCAGCCATGTATATATAGTATTTAATAATATACTCAATTTGATATTTATATCAATATTAAATATCAATCAGTAACCTATATTAAAGTATTGCAGTATTATATACAAAATATTGAATTTTTTTTTTTTTTTTTTTTTTTTTTTGGACATGCTCATCGTCGTCGTCGTCTATGGTCGTCTTTTACTGTCTATGGTAAATACATATAGACGCCTCATTGGCCACTCGACCGCACGTCAACGTCGCCGCCATATTGGAGCGGGCAACTCTCATAACTCTCACATCAGGACAGAAGAAAACGTACCTGACTCATCGACAGATTGGACACCTACACACCGTCACACGATAAAGCAGATCTCGGTGTGTTATCTTTCACAGGTAAGACTCAGCTGTTCTTTCTCGATGTTTTTTGGTCATTTTTAACATTATGTTGACAGCTTAATTAACCACCAGTGTCAGACTATTAATAAATAGCTAGCGATATCGCTAACGTAGTTAGCAGTGAAAGCTGAGGCTTTATAAGAATTCAAAGTTTAAATGAATTCTTCTTATGTTTTAACTTATATTGCCATTTATATAATAAACTAAATGATGTTATGAGCACAATATACAGAGTGAGCACTTTGACCGTCTAGATTAATGATGGAGCTAATACTTCTCTCTTTAATTTCACTACCGTTACTTATTTACAAAGATTAAGTAGTAACACTTTAGAATACTAGTCCTTTAGTTAATGTTAGTTAATTAATTAACGAACATGAACAAACTGTGACTTATTCTATGTATTATTTTTTCTTCCTTTTTAGTCATTTGCAAACAGGACAAGGACAGCCTTAAGGAAAGCTGAGGAAAGCTGTTCTCAGAGACAAGAGTATACCTCCCTAGACTAATGTTGTGTTTGTACTAAACCCAGAGCAGCCCTGAATGAATCTACAGAATGACCCAGCTCATATTCTAAAGCGATTAATCGTTTGAAAGCATTAATTTATACCAGAAAACAAGACAGAAATACTAAGGAAGAACATCTCTGCATTAATCACTTAATCATTTGATTCTGATTCATTCAGAAATTTCTAATAATGTTGATACAAATGCTAATACTGCACTCATGTTTATAATAAAAGATGACTAATCATTCATAAAACTTTTAAACCCAGCAAAGAAATAATGGATGTTGCATTAAGTAATTAATTTCTCATTAAATACAGTCAAGTATATTCCAGATTTCTTCATACTTGATATAAAATTTGATTAATTGGCGTATATATTCAGATTTGAGAGGTTAAAGGGCAGAGAGCATGATCACTATACAGCGGATTCCTCACTGTTTCCTCACATCAGCAATAGTCTGGGGAAGAAAAAATTATTAGACTCTGTATTCCAGTGCTAATATATGAACATCATGAAACCAAGACATTTGCAGGAGATGCATAATGACCTCAGATATATATGTTTATTATCTACTCAATATATTCATTTTTAGATTTTTATTGGTTAATTCTTAAAATGGAAAAAAATTCTGCCAAAGGTGAAAACTATTGTTTTTCTTAGCCGCTGACAGATATTTGTTCTTGTTTTAAACATGAACTCATTTATATTTTAGTAAATGGTTCTCGATTTAAGGATGTTCAGATATTTGAGCTGGAAAACAAGAGGAAGAGCATCATTCTCTGTGGTGAAGAAAGAACACCATGACCTTCATCAAATTAAAATCTCTCGTGTTTGTGTCCGAGTCGAACGGTGACAGGTAGAAGAAAAGAGTAAAAAATAAACCTTGGACAATCTTCCTAAAACATACGTCTGCAGGAGCCTCGATGATTATAAATATGCTTTATGTTTATCACAGTATTATTTCATCAAGCCTTGTGCTCATCTCCATATTTATACTGAAAATAAAAGTAGCTGTGATCTTATTCTAGTTAGCGGCTCTGAAATCGAGTGACAGCTGATTGGTTGATTCACAAATGTCTTCACAGACAAAAAGTGCTTCATATTCAAACACAGTTTAGATTAACACTCATATAACTTTACTGTCTGTGTGAGAGGAATCAAACAATCAGATCCTGCGATCGTTTACTCTTCCTTAGCCTGAACAAGTGTTTTTTTCTTCTGCTGAACACTAAAGAAGATGTTTTTTTGAGTGCGTACTGGTTGACGGCACCCATTGACTTCTATAATAGAGGAAGAAATACTATGGGCTAAGTGAATGGGTACCATCAACCGTTTGGTGTTTAAAGCATCATCTTTTTAGCATTCAGCAAAAGACAGAAACTCATACAAAAATATATAATTTTTACATTTTATTTAAAAAAATATGTAAAATAAGCACACACAGTTAAACTTTTATTCCTAACTAGTAATTCCCAAAGCAACCAACTATGTGTCATTGTTGTTAACTGAGACTGAAACTACTAAAAACAGTTTTCTGTAATTGAAATAAAGCTAAAGTAAATCGTATAAGCCACTAATAAATATTGTAGAAACTTAATTTTCTGTAAAGTTGCTTTGCAATGATTTGTAAAGTAAAAAGCGCTATAAATTAAATGAAAACAGTACTAAAATTAAAAGTAGTAACTTTTTACAAAAAAGTTGAAATGCTAAAATTATTAAAACTGACATAAACATAAAGGCTAAAAAAATAATAATAAAACTAATTCCTAAACCTCAAACTGCAACCATGAGGCTAAAAGCTATGCTATGTGTCACTCTCAGTAAGTGCTGTAACAGTTTATAAAGACCTTGATGTTGTTTGGACGCCAGAACCGTGTGTGTGTGTTTGTGTTTACCTGGATGTTCCCGTGATTGGCTCCTGGGATGATCTGAATCCTCTCAAAGTCCCTCCCCAGGATGATGATGTCACAGTCAGAGTAGTACGCCTGTCCCACGAGCCCCGGACAAAACAACACACACAGTCTGACACTGATAATCAAAGAGAGTTCTACATATCATCTGAATGTAATGTTTTGCTACATTTTTATTTTTTTTAATCGAGGAATCAAAGTTTTAAGTTTTTTCATTTACGGTTAATAATCTATGCTGCTGCTGTTTTCTTATCATATCAGACAATATCTGCCTTCATTTTGCATGCATCTTGTTTACTCTCGCTTATAAACTTTTTGTTGCTCCTTTTGTTGTGTTGTTTGTTTTTTATCCTCATTTGTAAGTCGCTTTGGATAAAAGTGTCTGCTAAATGAATAAATGTAAATGTAAACTTATCAAATTATGGCTTTGTTTCCTTAAATGAATATCGAAATATTCAGCTCAAATAAACGTATGATGCAGTATTATAATTTAATTTGGTGTCCTCAAATACCCTGAACACTGCACAGAGATTAAGATGACCATTGCTAAAAAAAATAAAATAAAAAACGCGAAACGCGAAACGCGATTCGGAGTCCCGATCTGAATCAAATGTTTTTGGGAACTCCGAACGCCTGATCAAATGATTCGCGAAACGCGATTCGGAGTCCCGATCTGAATCAATGTTTTGCAAGCTCCGAAGCCCCGATCAAATGATTCGTGAAACGCGCTTCGGAGTCCCGATCTGAATCAAATGTTTTGGGAACTCCGAACCCCAGATCTAATGATTCGCGAAACGCGCTTCGGAGTCCCGATCTGAATCAAATGTTTTGGGAACTCCGAACCCCAGATCTAATGATTCGCGAAACGCGCTTCGGAGTCCCGATCTGAATCAAATGTTTTGGGAACTCCGAACCCCAGATCTAATGATTCGCGAAACGCGCTTCGGAGTCCCGATCTGAATCAAATGTTTTGGGAACTCCGAACCCCAGATCTAATGATTCGCGAAACGCGATTCGGAGTCCCGATCTGAATCAAATGTTTTTGGAACTCCGAACGCCAGATCATGATTGGCGAAACGCGATTCGGAGTCGACCCGATCTGAATCAAATGTTTTGCGAACTCCGAAGCCCCGCTCAAATGATTTGTGAAACGCGCCAAAAGTATTCAGATGTGTATAATGTGCCTTTGTGTTCTAATAAAAAAAAAAACTTATTTATCATTTCATAGTTTTCCCACCGACGAAAATAAAAAAGCATTAAATTGGGCTATAAGGCGAGAGGAGGAGCAGGCGACAATTACTGCGAGGAAAGGTACTTTAGTGTGTGCTAAGCACTTCACGGAGGATGTGGTCCGTGTCCAACCGGAGTACGGTCGATCTCGCACCGTGGGCTGTGCCTTCCAGGTTTGCGTGGAAAAGTTGCGGAGACGTTAAATCACGCGTCAAAACGGGATGTTTGTGGTGCAGAGCTCTAAATGTCGAGATGGTGCTCGAGCACGATTACAACAGCCGTCCAGTCCCAGGTGAGTGTAATGTGTTAACTAAAACAATTACTTATATTAAAAGCTTATCGGCAACTACATTAATCAAATATGGTATGTTTTATTTGTATTGTTAGATATAACGTTATACATTTAATGTAGCACATGGTAGCAGCTATGCTAACAGTGGAGCAGGTTAGTGAAGCGGTGTTTTTATACTTTTTGCCATCAACCTTTTATACTGCTCTCTTTCTGGCTGTAGTCACACAAAATTAACAAAGACATTTAAAGTTATCAATACAATCCACAACAATGTAGGAAATACGAGCAGTTGAACAAACATCTGTTGTACAAGCAGAATTAAAATTATTTTATAATAGTTTGTAGGTTATTTAACTTTGAATTGATGTTCTAAGTAACTTTCCAAATTAATGAGTTGTTTTTATTAAAGTGTTATGTTTAACACAAAATAATACAAGTATTATTTTTGCTTTATGTTAATTAAGTGCTCTTGCTGAGGCATGGGGAAAATAAAGGGGCTGGAAAAAACACCTGCTAGTGACATCAGCATCATCTACACACCTGCTAGTGACATCAGCATCATCTACACACATGCTAGTGACATCAGCATCATCTACACACATGCTAGTGACATCAGCATCATCTACACACCTGCTACTGACATCAGCATCATCAACTCAATTCAATTCAAGTTTATTTGTATAGCGCTTTTTACAGTACAAATCGTTACAAAGCAACTTTACAGAAAATTATGTTTCTACAATATTTAGAAGTAGCTTATGTTGGTGACTGTCAGTTTGTGCATGTTTGACAGGATTTTTAGAAAAATTAATACAAGACGTAGTCAGCCAGACGATGAACATTATTAATATTATTGTTTAATAATTATTATATGATGCAGTCACACTTGTAGCAATATTTGTTAGTTCTGTTTGTTGATTCAGGGTTAGCATCCTCCGGGGTCCTCTGAGGGTCAGCATCATCTCTTCTCAGGTGTTCTGGGTCCAGACTGGAGCTTGTGTAAATCCTAGTTACAAAACATAGAAACAAAATAGAGACATCATTAGCATGCTGCTGATCCAACAAAGTAAAATTAGTTTAACCCAAGCTAATGAATAAGAATGCACATTTGATCAGATGCAACTACACTCACAATTTAAGAGATACATTATTCGAATGCTTGGCGAAAGAGATGCTTTACTCACCTGCTAGTGACATCATGCTCCTCCTCACCTGCTAGTGACATCAGCATCATCTACACACCTGCTAGTGACATCATGCTCCTCTTCACCTGCTAGTGACATCAGCATCATCTACACACCTGCTAGTGACAACATGCTTCTCTTCACCTCCTAGTAACTTGTCTGCTTTGTGATGAGCACATTTTGCTATATTCTAGTCAGTTTAAGCTTTTGTTACCTTCTCAGCCAGGGTTTTAACCAACATTATACATATAATCTTTCACATACTTCTCAGTGTGCTTTTTTTTTTTTTTTTGCTGAATTTAATGCTTAGAATTTAGGGGGGAAATTTAAGTCAGAGATTTTTTTATGAAAATCTAACTCTTTACTTTTACTTATGATCTGTAATATCGTTTCAGATTCTGAACACATCAGAAATCACCAACCCCTCCTGACATATCTTTCCAGTTTGGGGTAGGTATGTGGCAACAATATAACATAAATAACAATAAAATATAATTAATTGAAGCATGACTTATTGGGGTAACTGTTTTGTCTTGTAATAGAACACTATAGAACTACATTCACTATAGAACAGGAACATCTTTTGTTGGTTAATTTTTCATGCCTATTTTCTTCCTAGCAAAAAAATAATGTATATGCCAAAGTAGAATTCAACAACTTTAGCCGTGATCTCTGTGATCAGCTCATCATCTCTCCATACCCTCTCCACATGGAAGTCACCTCTTGTACTTGTCACAAGATCACACCAGGTTAACTAAGCCAGTAACCATCAGCTGACCGTGGAATGCCAATTGTGTGTTTCTTCCTCAGTTTTGCATGGTCCCCAATAAACTCAACATGGGATGCCTCTCCGATTTCTTTCACACCAGGGCACTTAACCTCTAGCAGGCCACAGAGAGGTTCTTCATTTGGGTCCACCACTTTGCCATCTGCACTAAGGTGTGGAGCATCAGGGTGGATGATGAGACCAGATGGAAGAACGTTAACGTCCAAGGTCTCCTCATAGAGGTGAAGAACCTCTGGCTCAAGTTTTAATCATGCACATCGCTCTCTAGAGACCCCGACAGATGTTTACACACAATGTTTAATGCAAGATATAAATGCATTTAACCTGCAATTACAAATGCATAATGTTTTGACATTTGAATCCCAAGATGTTGAATACTGATATTTGCAATGATAAAAGAAAGTGCTTTAAGAGGTGAAATTAAAAACACCAATATCTAGACAATCATGAATTGTAACATCACTCCCTTTAATGTTTTTACTATACAGTTGATATGGAATTTGCTTAAATGTTAAATTTGTAAAAAAAAAAAGTATTACATATGAAAAATTTGCTGTACTTAAGTGGTAGATATCTGCCATTTACTGGAAACCATTTAAAATTACAATTTTAAACAAAAGCACTATATAAACATTCTGAGTGATTTTATTACACTAATATACAATCAGACATCCCAATTTCTGTTTTGGTAAAGTCATTAAGTGTCATGTCATTTAGATGAATTAGAATTTAATTTAGGGTCCTGAAATACCCTGAACACTGCACAGAGGTTAAGATGATCATTGCTACATAAAATAAAAATTGAAACTCATCCTATTTTGTTTTAATTTTCCCTTACTAAATAATACAGTTACTGATGCTATGGACTGAGGGATTACTAACAGGCTATTAACAAAAATGTGTCTCTAAACCTCTTTTCTCTTAATTAAAACTTGATCTAGTAGCAGGGACGTAGGAACTATATTGTGGGGGGGGGGGGCGTTTCCATGGTGACGCGTCATTGCTTGTCACGTGACACACTGCAGCAGCAACAGCGCTGAATGAATGATGATCTGCTTTTATGTCATTTTTCCTTTTTTATTCAGAATATTCACAAATGTGTTAGTTATGGCATGAAATATCTGATATTCCGATTGTCAAATACATGCAAGTGGAAGTAAATTGTTGTTTAAACACCTTTATAACGATCGCGTTAGTTGAGCAGTATGCGCGATGGGCGCCGCCATGTTAGTTTGTGCCGCAGACGCAGTTCAGAGAATCGGATCTGTTGGATTTACAACCTTTATGGTTACAATAGGTGAATTCATCCACTTCTCCCGAACTACTTAAAAGTAAGTGGCTGGTGAACTGGGAATAGAAAATTTTTGAAATGTAGGCTTAAATCAAACACATTTTAATTCAGATACTATATATATATATATATATATATATATATATATATATATATATATATATAACAACGGAAAACAAAAACAACAAACAAGCCCCCCCAGCCCCCCCTGTTCTAACGTCTATGTCTAGTAGCCTACATGATAGAATCAAACGCTTTGCAAATCCGCTCGAAAGACCTGATCTCAAATGATTCGCGAAACGCGTTTCGGAGTCCTGATCTGAATCAAATGTTTTGCGAACTCCGAAGCCCCGACCAAATGATTCGCGAAACGCGATTCGGAGTCCAGATCTGAATCAAATGTCTTGCTAACTCGCTCCAAAGCCCAGATCAAATGATTTGTGAAACGCGCTTCGGAGTCCCGATCTGAATCAAATGTTTTGCGAACTCCGAACCGAAGCCCCGATCAAATGATTCGCGAAACGCGATTCGGAGTCCCGATCTGAAACAAATTTTTTTGCGAACTGGCTCCGAAGCCCCAGATCAAATGATTCATTAAAACCAGATTCGGAGTCCCGATCTGAATCAAATGTTTTGCGAACTCGCTCCGATGCCTCAGATTGTGGTTAATCTTGCAGATCATGACTTATATCTACTCTTCATCTCCCTGCAGTTTGGTAATATAAAGATTCCTCTTTTGAACTCCCACCTCTTCTGTGGGGTTTATTTTTCTGGGTCTGAATTTGGGCTCCTGTCTAAAAAAAGACATTCAAATTACATTACATGAATATGTTACAGTTATACTAAATTAACAGATTTGTAAACCGAAAAAATCTACGAAATCAACAAGTGAGACAAATGTGAGCTTTCAATTAATAA
The DNA here is from genome assembly GCF_023724105.1 of Carassius gibelio. NCBI lineage: Eukaryota > Metazoa > Chordata > Actinopteri > Cypriniformes > Cyprinidae > Carassius > Carassius gibelio. The sequence continues at coordinate 21,686,434 of NC_068405.1, read as the reverse complement.
TTTTCCAGCCCTAACTAAATAACTGGAGGCAAAGTTTTTTTTAACTGCAGGTAGATCACAAACCTCTGAAATCGGTTGATAAATGTGAAAGTTGTCGTGTTTTTATTCAGTAAAAACCGCAGCTCCCCCGTTTACTTTCATTTGTTTTAAGGCAGTCTTGCCCTCACTAACATGGGGGACGCGTTGACGTATCGCGGCAAAGGCTCAAAGCGGCCAATGAGGCGTCTAGGTATTTATATATCTATGGTCACCGCCATCAACCTAGCCATTGCCAGCCCAGCCCGCCAATCAAGTAGGCTCAAACGCAAGGCTGTTTCCAAATAACCAATCACAAGTACCTTTGTCCTGACGCTCAGACCTTCGCAGCCAATCGGAAACGTTTCCTTGACAATCAAGTAGCAACGCGCTGCGCTTGGCGACTGTGTCCAGGGACTAGCTGATTAGCAGGACTGTTGAAGCCGAACTTTAATCTTGTTGGTCGGTTTTGTGTTTTTATTATCAGTTTTTTATTGCCAAACTGCAAAAATGAGCTTGTCTCTGAGGTAATTATGACGTGTTTGGTCGAGTTCATTTAGAGACCAGCTGTTAGTGTGTGGACTGTTAACTAGCCGGTGCATGTGAACAGTTGCTAGTGTATTTTTATTATTGATAGCAACGATAACTCACATTGCCTTAAAAACAAAGAGTACCATGCATTAACTTCACTTTGTTGCTATAAATTTGACATATTTAAACGTAAACTGTCAAGTCACCTGCAATTCTGAGCGTGATATGTTCTGTGAGACCTCAGTATTCTTTCTAGGAAGGCAGGTAACGTAACGTTAGCAAGTGTGTAACGTTAGGCCTGCGATTGAATGGTATATGAACTAATAGAAGATCAGAAGGAATAAGGTGATTTATTTCCATACTTGTGCTATCAGGACTGACCTAACTGCTGATAAGACTAAAAGGAAGAAAAGGAGAGAACTTACTGAGGAGCAGAAGGATGAAATCAAGGAGGCGTTCGAGCTCTTCGACACAGACAAGGATAAAGAAATAGATTATCATGAGTTAAAGGTAAAAACACAGCTGTGAATATTCATCAGTTTAAAGGTTTAAGTCTTTAAAGGAATAGTAAACTCAAAAGTTTTCTCACACTCATGCCACCCAAGAGTTTCTTCCTCAGAACAGATTTGGGCTAGTCCAAACCTTAGTGTTTCGTTTCCGTAATGTATTATTGTGATGCTTTTATCAACTGTTTGGACTCACATTTTCACTGCTTATGAGCAGGCTGCAAATTCCTGCAAATTGTAATTTTTGGGCCAACTGTCTCTTTAATGTTGAAATGTAACTAGTCTAATAGATAAACAAACTCTTCGCTTCCTGTTTAAAAACTGTCCTATCATAATAAAGCAAAAACACCAAGAATAAATCTGATATTTAAAATTTGGGTTCCAGGTGGCGATGAGAGCTCTGGGTTTTGAGGTGAAGAAAGTAGATGTGTTGAAGATCCTAAAAGACTATGACCGAGAAGGAACTGGGAAAATAACTTTTGAAGATTTCAAAGAAGTGGGTAAGTTGAGTTCATTACTCTTATGATATTAGCTATCGCTGTGTTTCCATTCATGTGTCGTTTGGGATGAAAATGCAAGATGTGAATAAAATCATAAAATGCACATTGAAAAATGTATAAGCTCAACTGAGGCAGTGTGTTTTCTTTATCCACTAAGAAAACATGCATAAACTATGATGGCAGCACATTTACTGAATAAACTGCTCAATACTCAATACAAAACTCATGTGACTTTGCTGCAACAGATCATGTGATTGGATAACTGGACAAACCAGCCCACCAATCACATTGAACACCATCTCAAAATGTTGTTTTAATCATTCTGAAATGCCGGAGCTGAAGTCTGTCAGCAAAATTAAATTTTTACACGATTACATTTCACAACAACATCCTTCAAACAAATTTGTAAGCGTTTCATCTGCATGCAAGAAAAATCTTATGTAGGAAAAAAGAGCCACAGGCAGCATTTTCATTTCAATTATGTTGCACCAGTTTCCCTGGAAGTGATGATTTTGAACACATCGTCTGGAGACTGCTTTATTTGCAAATATATGTAGCCCGATAAATCTTCTGCTTCTAGTATCACTGCTTGAAATTGATTTACTTTTGTGCTTCAAACCAAGTATAACAATTTTCTTAAAGTGACGGACATGATATTGGAGCGAGACCCAAAAGAGGAAATTCTGAAGGCGTTTAAACTTTTCGATGATGACGAAACGGGAAAGATAAGCCTGAGAAACCTGCGGCGAGTCGCTCGGGAGCTGGGTGAAGACATGAGCGATGAAGACCTGCGAGCCATGATTGATGAATTTGACACTGACGGGGACGGAGAGAGTAAGTTGCTCTCTTTTTATCTAGGGAGAGGAAGAAAAAAAAAGTGCTATTTATATTTCCTCTGATGAATGGAAGTAATTACTGTGCTTTTCCCAGTTGGCCCAAAGTGCTTTTCTCAATTAAGGCACAGCAAATTAATGTATTGCAGCCAACAAAAATGGGAACAGTGGAAATGAAGGCTGATTTGAAAGCTGTTTGTGTGTCCTTTGGCGTTGTGAAGAGCTCTATGTAATTTAATCCACGAAATATTAATAATTATCTGTGCTGTGAGTAAGTAGGTTAAAAGCAAAGGGAATTTAATTGATCACATTTGTTCTTGGACTCTTTCAGTTAATCAAGAGGAGTTCATCTCCATCATGACCGGCGACTCGTGAGCAGCTGTGACTCAAAGGAAATGTGCTGAAGGTTTGGCTGCGCACATGCTGTGAAGAGCCAATCGATCTGACAGACTGATCTTATTCACGAGCAGTAAACCACATTTCAGATGTAAGGAGCGGTAGGTTCGATTGGTGCTAAAATCTGAAAAGACACTTGAACTGAACTGGACATGAAGGACAAGAACAACATTTCAGGTCATGATTAGGTTGGTTAGATTTTTTTATAGGGATACTTTGTATTTTAAAAGGGCAAATTTGTTATGTCTTCGATATTAATAGTTTGTACTGTAGCTGTTCATTTCACATTTGAAAAAACATTCCAAAGTACTATTTATTGTAAATATTCAGTAAAAACAAACAAGCAAACATCATTTTTTTTGTCTCTTTTTTTGCTAAAGCAAAATGATGCTGCTGTAGCATGTTTATTCAGTGGATCCAGTTCTAAAGTGATTCCAGGTAATGCAGCTCAGTTGTTCAGAAACAGTATAGGATTACAATTATTTTTCAAAAATTAAGGATGACTTGTTCCATTATATATGAATAATATATGTAATATATACAAAATATTTTATTTCACAAAAGCAATACTAGAGTATGTCTGCCAATCGTATAATTATTTGGATTATAAATTTAATTTGTCCGTAATTTAATAATATTGATGTATCATTGAAACATTTCTTTTTGCTGATTAACTTTATTTATTAGGTTTATATAAAAAAAAAATGTATGGATCCTTTTCCTCAGTGTAGTTTAATGGCACATTTTGGTTGGTTTAAAAGGGGATTTCTCAGTTTTGGCCAATAGAGGGAGACATTATTCAAAGAAAAGTTGTTCTGCTGTTGTATTGATTGGTTTTTCAGAAAGACTGCAGTTGAATGTTGTTATTATAGTACAAGGAAAAGAGATTTATGTTCTGAAAACCAAAACTTTTAATACTCAAATATCATCCTTAATAATACTTCTTAAACAACCAAAGGTGTGACTATAAAACCATCACTTAACGAACCTTATGAGGAAAACCGAATCTTAAAATAAATGCTAGTTCACAACTGCGTGTCAGTGAGAAGCAAACTCTGATACTCAAACTTTTTCAAAGAGTCATTCAGGTTCATTGGAAAGGTTTGACATCTTCTAAAGTTCTGTGCCTTGGCCTGATCCTGGGCCAGATGTCGGTCTATGTGGGATCGATTCAGCTGTCAAGATGATGTGACAGTGAGATGACAGGAACGTTTTAAATGGATGAATGTGTTGAGTAACACCTCTTATAACACTATCCAAAATTAAACATGTGAGCGCAGCTCTGCAGAGGCTGACACCGATGACTCCGTGCGTATCTGTGCCACTGTGAGGATAATTTGGTCAGTGTGTGTCTGTCTGGAAGCAGAGGTGGAGCTGCATGAGGTAAGGACAGTCACCTACACACAAAATCAGCACGGGAAATGAACCTGTGTGTGCTTTGTTTTTCACCTGATACATTGAAAACAACAAATCAGGCCATAAAGATGAGCAAAGTTTGATTCATTCCAGGGGAAATGAATCAATTAAGCATCATTTTTTCCCCCACACACATTACAGTATTATCAATAGAAAAAAAATATATTTTTTTAACTTTTTTTTTTTAACAAAAAAAAAAGTTTTTAATATTTTTAATGGATTGAAATATTAAACAATATAAGTGCATTCTTCATTAGTGCTTCATTAATAGCACTTAAGTAATAGTTTACCAAAACATATTAAGTCAGTATTTTCTTGCCCTAAAATCACCACAAAGCATTTATGACTTTCTTCTATGTAACATGGAGCATTGTAAATATTAAAAAAAAAAATTAAGAATTAAGTCTTGCAATTGATTTTCAAACCCCTAACATCACAATCAGTTATGAGAAGCAAGAACCTGCTTATGTTAATGGACATTAATCCAGGCACAATAAGTATTCATGTACTAATAAATGTTGAATATAAAGAAGCATGAATGAGATTTATGAACTACGGTTTTCAGTGATTTTCATTCCTTACATATAGTTTAAATATGACTTCAGAAGTAGTCATAGTACTGGAGTACTGCTATAAGTTATTTGAACAATGTTAAAATGAATAATTGTAGATGTGTGTGTGTGTGTGTGTGTGTGTGTATATATATATATATATATATATATATATATATATATATATATATATATATATACACACACACACAAAAGTGTTCCTGAAATCACGCATAGAAAAAAACAATTCTGAGATATTTTAAGACCAGTGTTTATAAATAGCACCAAAAACTGTAACTAAAGTTCATTTAGAGCTGAAATCATCTGATGGCGAAATGTGGTCAAATGTCGTAATACGATACACTCAAAATCATTGCCGTGCTTTAGATGAGGGAAAGCAAGGTTAAAGGTTGTTCTGTCATTACCGTCAGGCCGTAGTAGCAGTAATGGCTTCCTTCTCAGTTGTCCAAAGAGTCTCCAGAGACAGGATTCTCTGTCAGATGAATGTTTCCAAAAACCCTGAGTGGACCACAGGCGGACATCAACGTCCTCTTGTGTCAAAACTACAGGTTGATCGTAGATCAGCTGACCATCGTGAGACGACATCTGATTCGCGGTATAATGCTTTCAGATGGATTAGTTTGCTTTGCTAATTATACAGAGCAGTCAGTCAATAAAGAAGTCAATAGTACCGCCTAGGCGTTTGCCCTCTAATTTTGGCTTTGAGGGTCCTATAACGACTGTAATTTGGAGCATATTTAACTTTGCTGTATCTTAAGTCGAAGCCACACGATCATGGCCTACTCGTACAAATTTCAAAACCTTCTAAGACGTTTCCCCCACACATGGTAATTTAAACTTGGAGAGAAGCGTTTGTTAAAAAGACTGGCGTATCCATCCATTTTAAGTTTATTTATAGAGCGTATACGATCCAATTACTATCGCTCGAACACAAGCTCATGCGTTTTGGAAGCAGCATCAATTTCTCCAGTAAATATAAAACTGCATTTTTGAGGGCGAGATTTTGGCCCGGTGATGTCCGTCTTCCTTGTTATGTGATGCTTGTATTCTGCTGAGCAAGTAAATCTGGAGCTCAGGGCGAGGTTTTCCGTGACCTCCAGTGTTTAAGGGTTTTCTCTGGCTCTGATTGGTCCACAGAGGGTCACGTGATTGCCGATAGCAGCTCATCATGTCTAAGAGTCTGTAGGTCAGGATAAGGGATGTCTTCTGTCCCTGAGCTCTGTGGGAAGAGATGCCGGGATCTGTCACCTCAGCCGTTCCCACGAACTCGGCTTTGCCCACGGGGGCTTCGAGAGCTGACTTCACTGGGAATCTGTGAGACTGTCACAGCTACATCTTCACTCTTGGTAGTTGGATGGTTTGGTTGTTGAGGGAATACAGTCTTATGTTGGCTGGCAGGAGTTGAAACCCTAGAGTTTTTCCAGGCGCGCTGCTCATTAGCACCTATGACAGGCTACATAAAAGGCAATAAGATAATCAACAACCAGGTTTATGTTGTTCGATAATGAGCATAGACTCAGTTTCAGGTCTTTGAATGTCTACTTATTTGACGATTTGAATGCGATGTCCAAAATGGGGCAATTGTTGTGCTGTCAACCGATTATTCACGATTAATCGTGTCCAAAATAAGTTTTTGTTTGCGTAATACATGTGTGTATACTGTGTATATTTATTATGTAGATATAAATGCAAACACGCGAATGTATGTATTTAAGAAAAAATATTTGTGAAATATTGACTTATATATACATAATAAATATACACACTACAAATGCATATATTATGTAAACAAAAACCTTTTTTGAATGCAATTCATCCCGATTAATCGTATGACAGCTTTAGTAAATAGCTTGAATTTTTCTTGTTCCATAAACATAAAAATAACATATTTCAAACATTTCACTGCCAGTAGCTAGATATTTGGAATAATACTAATAATAATAATTACTATTAATGCAGATTTGTTTTGCATTTTAGGCTTTGAATGAGCAGTGCTTGTTTGGACCCGATGTCTTTTATAATAGGGAAAACGAATGTGTGTGTGGAGTACAGTGAAGCTGAAAGCCGCCCACTTCTATGTAATCTCTCCCTCCCTGGCCCGGTCTCGTACCCATCCACTAATGTGTCTGGCCTTTACTAAACCTGCTCAAGGTCAGATCCAATGTTGATTGTAAAACGCTGCATCTGATGATTACTGGGGGATTAAAGGTGGGAGAAAATAGGCAGATGACGAGCGTTGCGATTGAGACGGGGGTGAAGGGGCACAAGTTATATGCCTTTGGAGCTGGCACATGCTCAGCTGTTGGAGACTGGACCGCTTTTCCAGCCAGTGTGTGAGTCATTGAGAAGAGATGCACCAGAAATAAACAGCCTCTCTGTTCTTCCTGGTTACAGGACGGTCCCGCTCCCTCATGTGGTTTGTGTTCGGGTGCTGCTGGTCTGGTGGGGTCTGAACGGGGAAGCCTTGATGTGAAAAACAGGGGCACAGCAGCAGTTTGGGGTTTGAAAGATGTCGTGTTTAAGCAGGGCAGCTGACCCAATTTAATATTGTGTGTTTGGACTGTTGGACTGAAAATGTTCGCTACCCGTTTGAGGCCAAGAAATGTGTATTCAAGCCAAAAATAGTGCACACCAGACTGACCCTCTTAATGTGCATTCCTGCTCTTATTGTGAACCATTCTGCATGTTATTCCACAGGGAAAAATATGTTTGTCTTCATAATCTTTCACTTGCTCTCCCTCTAAAAACAACTTTCCATGTTGGGTGACTTTTTTTGTACATCCACAATCCAATTAATTCAAGATCCTAGCTTAGATTTTAATACTTTATATTTTAACATTTTTAACTCAGAAATGTTAAAATGCTTATTTTATTTTTAAGTTTAATATTCATGTAATTTTAGATTGTTATATAATTGATATATAGTTGTTTAATATACAGTACGTGTTACATCAATTATATTAAATATAACATTAATTTATATAATATTATTTATTTTTTATATTTATTATATAATGGATGTAATGTTGCTTATTTATACTGTTTATTACATACAAATATAAAATTCTAACTAATACATACTATATATTCAAAAGTTATTTAATATAATATTAAAATTACAGCAAACTATATATTAATTATATACTTAAAATATATAGGTCTGTTTGTCTTAGTGTTTTAATTTTAATATAAAATATAACAATTTAAATAAAATTAAGTTATTAATTTACATTGTTAAAAAAATTACATGAATAAATATAAGCGCTATATATATAATATATATACACATACATATATATAAATTTATTATGTGTATGTATGTGTAAAATATATTGAAGGAAAAATACAATAAACAAAAATATAACTTAAGATTTTCATATATTTTTTTTAAGCCAAATGGGCTGTGAACAAGAAACTGACTAGTCATTTCTAAAAATGTATCATCTCTTTTTTTTTTTTTTTTTTTTTTTTTTTTTTGTCCCTTTTGAGGAACCAGTTTTCTGCTGTGAAAAGTCTTGTTGAGAATGGCAAAATGATTGTTATAGAACAGATAATTGGTGTTTAATTGGTGTATAATTGCTGAAGTTTGTACTTTAGATGCCAGCGAGCGGCACAAGCGTGGAAGCTGTCCACGGGATTGTGGCGCCACTGCGTGACTGTGGTTAGACAGCCTGACCGCTCTGATTTCTCTGAGCCAGGATAACAATATTTCATATATATACTTACCATCGCGGTGGCACCCTTTAAAAAGACATATTGTCTTGAGAACAATCGCCGCCCACTATAGAGTGTCTTGCTGTGAGGAGCCAAAGGAGTGGGCTCTGTTTCACAAACTTTCAGCTGCAGAAAAGGCAGCCGTCCCATAGGCAGAATAACAACACTCCCACTGGGGAAATGGGAAATGGGGCTTTTGGAGTGCAGTAACTAGCATGAACCCTGCCATGCTATTGTCTGCAATTCCAGAACAGCCGACGTGGAATCTGTTCCACTAAATCTACTCTACTGATGATGGAAATTTGGCTACTCTAGCTGAAATGGGTGTTTTAAAGACGATCAGAATCGTTTTGTTTTGCATTATAAGCCTAGATGACCTGCAGAATTGAATGTGAACACAATGACCCCAAAAGTACTTTAGTTTCTTTCAAAAGTTTTAAATGTTTTAAAAAGTCTGTTTTGCTTACCAGAGCTGCATTTATTTGATCAAAAATCCAGAGAAAAGTAATATTGTGAAATATTTTTATGATTTAAAATAATTGTTTTCTGTTTGAATATATTTTAAAATGTAATTTATTACTGTGATACAAATCAGAATTTTCGTGCATCATTACTCCAGTCTTGATGTCACATGATTCTTCAGAAACCATTCTAATATGCTGATTTGATGGATGCTCAAGAGACATTTCTTATTATTAATGTTGTTATTAATTGTTTTTTTTGTCATATATATTTTTTCAGGATTCTTTGAATAGAGTGTTTACCACGGGATATATAAAAAAAAAAATATATATATATATATTCAACCCAGAATTCTGTCTTTGATTGCAAATGAGTTTACTCGCAAATAAGTTTTTTTTTTCCTGCTATGGAATAATTGTTTCTTTTTTTTATGTCATTCAGACTATTCAATTGCAAGTTAACGTCTGTATTGTGAGAAAAAATTAATTATGATTAAAAAGTTTTATCCTGTGGCAGAAACAAGCTTAAGAAATGAAAGAAAAAAAAACAAGATATATTTGTTTAATTATGTAACATTGTTACATTACAAATGGATATAACTTTTATTTACTTTAATTTAAAGCATCTTTGCTGGATAAATCTATTAATTTATTTTGAAACTTTTGAATTTTACATTTATTTTAAGTGTAACATTTCACAATATACATTCATTTAACCTCTGTTTTTTTTTTTTTTTTTTTTTTTTTTTTTTTTTTTTTTTTTTTGGAAGTATTGCTTTAGTGGAACATTTGACCTGTTGCTTAAGTCACTACGGAAATGCAAAAATTAGTTTTGCTTTCAGCTTTTCCTTGCAAATGCACTTGATTTGATATTATATAACGCAATGCCATTTATATGTAATATGTCTTAAGTGTCCAAATACTTTTTGGGGTCACTGTATATCACTCCAGTTTGACCTTTGACCTTGCATTGTTGAGTGATGTCAGTCATGCAGTCTTTCAGTAGAGGTCACCCTTTATTCAGATCCATGTGTCCCGCAGAACAAGGGTCCTAACATGTGAAGCGTGGTCACGATCGTGCCGTACAGGCTCTGGGTTGTGGTTTACGGCTATGTAAAGATTTACGGATAAGACGTGGAATGCAAAGATCAGCTCACTGACGCAGCACTGGAAAAAAATCTCCATTGCCCGAGGCTGTACATAAATTTCCCATTTGCACACTGCTAACCATTCAGTTGTAAACAAAGGAGTATCTAACTCGCACCATAAGACAGCTCATAATTCTCTTCACCCTCATGTGGCTGATTTGGTCATTCAGGGATCAACAAAGAATTAAGCACTCTCTCTTTTGAGGAAAATAAACTCCAGACAGCCACAGAAAGATTAATAAAAACACAATAGTTTATTTTAGTAAAGTGCTGACTGGTAAGTGTAGAATTAAAATTTTATGGATCAAACTTAAGAATCACATTTGTATATAGACTACAAACACTGACTAGAGTTGCAACACAAAGGTTGAAGTTCTGTAAATGTGATGCTGTTTTGGATTTACGTATAATATATAAATAAAAAATAATTTTTATATTCAAATAATTCTCACACATTGTACATAAATTATCAATATAAAAACTAAATGATAAATATATACAATATTGAAATTCTAATATATAATGTTATATATATATATATATATATATATGTGTATGTATGTATATATATGTGTATGTATGTATGTATATGTGTATGTATGTATGCATATATATATATATATATATATATATATATATACATACACATATACATATAGGAATATATCATGTTATATTTAATAAACAATTGATGTATTCTATATTTATACATACCCTCTGTTCTTTATTCATCCGTATCAATTGTATACAACCACAAATCCAGAAAGGAAAAATACAATAATAAATATTAAATATATAAATAAGCATGGCTTCTGTCAGCTGGATGCTGCTATCCATCATTAAATTGTGCTCTGGGAGGGAACAGGACCTCTTCCCAAATTAACCAGCGCAGTCTGGAGCTGATGGGAAAAGCCATTAAGCGACACAAACGGCAAGTTTCAATGTTCTTTGCCGCTCAGTAAAACATTACATTCCAAGAAATAATTACGCGAAATGGCTCAATTTAGAGGGATAATTACTTATTCTTTGACTTCCAATTTTAGAGTGGAACATGCAAAACAAAAGAAAATACTGTACGTCAGGCCGCGACGCCTCAAAATTAAAATGTTCCATCGCATATAAAAACCTGTCTGTGTCTGCCTCCCTTCACCCAACACATACTGTACAAACGTATTTGAATGATTCAAATCTTGCCCTTACCATGACAGAGGTTTAAATAGTTAACAGTTAAATAGAAAACAAATATTGCACGCTGATGACAAAAAACGAATTCAGGCCAAGCTTGATGACACGAGCTGATTTTGATATGGTCACGCTTGGGTCTCAAAGCAAACAAAGCCCTCACTATAGCACATTCAAATAGTCTAATATGTGACTGAATCTCTGTTGAGCTTATCTGTCTGAAGCAGTCTATTTGTTAACAATCTCAAGATGTGTCCAGGCTTTCTATCTGAATGCTCTGGCCGTCTGATGGCAAAACTTATCTATTGTAAACACTCAATAGAGATAAAGTCAATCGTAACTGTCTGCTTCGCTAACCTTCTCACACTGTCAGATATGTGACGGGTTTCCCACAGGTTTGTTAGCCTTTGCTACATTTGAGATGACTTGAATAAACTCAACTGACAACCGAAAACGTCAAAACTTTTGGTTGGGTTGCTCAGCAACTAAAGATTGTTTAGCAACACATGGAGCTGCAGACCTCGTTCTTCCATCGTTATGTTGGATTTTCCAATGCAACTTCAGGCCATGAGCATTATTTACCTCTTGAATACAGAGTACTTCAGCAGTGATGACACAGGCCAAACCAGTTCGCAAAACCCTGGTTTCCTCAACGAGAAAACAATAGGATTTTTTTCCACTGGCTTTTAGATTATTACAAAGAAGAACCTAAATTCACCTTTATTTATGTTGCGCTTTAAACAACAGAGATTCTTTCAAAGAAGCTTCCTGGTAATAAAGAGGAAAAACACTCAAATGAGTTTGGTCAGTGCAGTCAAATCCATGATAATACTGAATATTAAGTGTCTTTCAAAGCCCTTTATTGTGGTCAAGATGTTAAATGTGAATGCAGGAGGAAGTAGTGCATTGTTAATGGCTAATTGTGTGTTTACAGATTCCTGCATCCCTGTTTACTGAGCATTGGTCCGTGTTGTCCTGGGGCAGGGTCACTTTAATGCCCTCGCTGAGGCCTGTCAGCCATTAGCCCAGCTATGTGACCATATGTGAACACTTTACCCTTTGACACGCCAGTGACTGTCGCCTGCTCTCCAAAAGATGTACGGAGCAGGTTTCACTCTCCGCTTCAAGTGTTTAAAGGCGCCAAACCATATCTGTGCGAATATCAGCTGCAATTGTTTAGAAACAGTTTGTTAAAGTTAGGGTTAAGGATTTTTCAAATAAGATTTTACTGTGTTGAAATGATTTTGTCTCAGGAATTGTTAGTAAATTTTACAACTAATTACAAAGAAATGGCAAGTAATACACAATAAAAATTAATTTATTATATTATATATATATATATATATATATATATATATATATAAAGCTTTAACTTATCTTACCAAGACAGCCTTTGTTGTTTTCATGTAGTTTAGCTTAAATAAGTACTTATTGAAATAATAAAAATAATATTGTATAGCAGTTTTTAATCATAACAGTAATTTAATGATAATAGTTTGATTTAATTTCTACATTTAAAAATATTTTTTTATAAATAATAATTTTACAAATAATTTAATACATGTCAAATGTTGTTAGTTAATTCACAGTAAACTAACATTAATCCTTATTTTTATTATCTGACATAAAAAAAGATTAATAAATGCTTTAGAATGCTTTAAAATATGTTTCTGTTTCTGAGGTTTGTTACTACTGTACCTGTTGTTTCTGTTGACCCAGGCTGACACTTCAAAGTCCTGCTTCACATCGCTGACATGCTAGCCTGTTCTTGCAAGCATTCTTACATGACTGCACTGCAGACAGCTGAGGACAGTATAAACTTAATAACGGACTGACGTTGGAATTAGCTTAAGTCTTTCAGAGGAACTGTGAATGCAGTTTGACAAATGCTAGCTGACATAAGGACAATGGAAAATGTCTGTCATATGTTGTCCTTCGCTGCATGCACGTATAAACATGTTGGCTAAATTATACGTTCTTACTCATTTCATGTATTAAATGTACATCCTTGAAAGTTTTCTAGCATATTTACTTAAACTTTTTAGGATATCTCAATGGTATGACTATTTCAGATGCGGCCAAAATTACATCAGTGCTTTGATATACATATGTTTCATTGTTTGATCAAAATTATTGCTAGGAACAATATAGCAGTCGCAGTCACTGGATATTGGTACTTAATATGCCTTTGATATAAAACTGTTTTATATATTCTTTCCCACCGTGTCGCATCAATATGTATTTTTAACGGTATTGAAAGTGCTAATTTCCCAATTTTGGCTTTAATAGGATGAATCTAACGCTGGCACAGATCTCATGAAAACGTCTGTGCTGAGACATGCTGAGAACTAAAGACGAAACAGACGAGCACAGAGCCGTTAAGGAAGCCATCTGTTCTCTGTAAGAGGAAATCAAGTCGTCGGATGATAAACAGTTGGAACGTGTCAGGAGGCTTGTTCATCTACACTATCAGAGAATGAGATGGGACAAAAAACCAGCACCTGTCACTCACTCTGATAGCATCTATCTCGCTGGAGAAGTGTCTGGAGCCCTGTGTGGTCTTTCTAATGGGACGCCCTGCTCCTGCGTGATGCTAACCAGCCTTTCCCACGTCTGTGTGCTGTCTGTCTCTTTGCCAACAGTTGGTCTGAACTGGAAGAAGCAGAGGTTTGGTGAAAACACCAAATGACAACTGCCTTATTCTTGGCAGATTTGAAAAGCACAACTTTCTGTGGCTCGTATAATATGTGTTATGTTGGTTTTATTTTTGTGTGCTCTGTAGAATTAAAAGCAAGGATGCATAACATATCGGTACAATATTGGTTATCAGATATTATATGATTTATTTTTTATTTTTAATGTATTCATATAAAATAGCATTGAATTTTAATATCAACTATACAGTTATTAAACAATTAACTGCTTATCAGAATTCCACAGAATTTTATATTGTTAATATTGATGCGGTATTAATCCATTCAATATAATATATTGACATTTGAAGAGGAAATGTTTTAACGATAATTATTTTAATTATTGCAAAAATAATAATTGTTTTCCTAAATGTTCCCCCTTGTTTTATTGGAAGGTATTGTAATTTTCATTTAATATTAATTGTATTAATTGTTTTATTTTTTATTATTATTATTATTAAAGAGACAGTTGGAATTGAAAATTTTTCATTTTCATTTTTGTGTGTTCATATAATCAGGGTTATTTTTATTATTATTGCAAAAATAATAATTGTTTTGAAATCATTCTTCTCTAACTACTTCTCTAAACACTTAACTTTTTCATATTGGTAGGTTTTTGAATTTTAGTTTGTTAATATATAATATATACTATATAATATTAATACAAGGTGTTTGCAGATGGACCATATTTTGGTCCATACAATCAGTTTTATAACTGCAAAAAAAAAAAAAAAAAAAAACGAAAACAAAGCAAAATAAATAAACATTTTTGTTATTCAAATGGAATAAAATATAATTATTAGATGAAAAAATATTAACTTATTCAGCAAGGCAGCATTTCTAACTTTAATTTAGTTTGAGCTAACATGAGTTAACACTACAATTAATACATTCAAATAAAATAAATGAAAACTAAAACTGAAATAAAATAAATGAAATCTAAAAAGTAACATTTTAAATAAAAAAAGACAAAAAGCACATCATAAAACAGCCAAGAATTTTAAAGTTAATTAAAAATATTAATCAAAACTAAAATAGTAGCCTGTATGAATTATAAATAAATAACGAAAATAATGTTTGTTCAAAATGGCATAAGGTTTGGAACAATAAGAGGTGAGTAAAGGTAAACTATTCCTTTAATACCTTTAATATTGTTTCAGTTATGAAAAACCTGCTAATGCTATCAAGACAAACACTCAGTATCCTGTGGATGGCAGAACGGGAAATGTTCTGGACAGACTTTGTCACCGTTAGATTGCATCACTCACACAGTTGGAACATTCTGTCACTGTTTCCTTGGATGTGTGAGTCGTTTTCATGCGCTCGGCTGTCACATGACGGTCATGATGGAGATAAATAAGGGAAACTGCAAACTGTAATCTAAGAAACTGTGAGAAAACCACAGTGCATTTGTCATAACCGTCTAGATTGTGACCTGTCCGGAGCGCAGACGTCTAAATATGAAAGTAGGTCAGATTGTGATGCGGCGGGGGCCGCTCAGAGTGGTCTGCGGTGGGAGTCGTTCATTAGAGAGGCTTGGCTGCTGCAAATATCCACGTCGATGACTGTGGCTGTGTGGTTTCTTTGTTTTGGATGATTCCAGTCTCAGGTGACACAGATCAGGCACTATTAAAGGATTCTTCCGACCACAGTTTTCTTTGGCGGAGGCCCTGACGTGAAGCATGAGGCTGGACATGCATCTTTTCCACACCGTGGCACGGCTCCATTCATTTGTGCGCTGCTTCTTTGGATTGTGGTGGAAAAGAATCCTTCCTCTTTTGAAACTGAGACTCATACACATGAGCGAAACAAACCATACGTACCTTGTGTGATGTGTTCCAGTATGATGTCGGGCAAATGTGGTTCCGTTTGTTCTCTACAGCAAAGAAATCAGCAGATGTTGTGGAGAAGTTCCAAAGCTTAAATATTCAGATCATTTGGACAGGATCTACAGAATTATTATTTTTAAAATGTAATTGTGGATGCATGCTGTATTAAAAATAAAGCTTGCAGAAGGAGATCCATAGAAGAACCATTTTTGGTTTCATTGATAAGTTCTTAAAATAAATTTTTTTCCCCTTAAACTTAAAAAAAATAAAGGATCTAAAAGAGAATTTTGGCAAAAATACTCACCTTTTAGAATAAAGGTTCCAAAAGGTGATGCTATAAGATGATGCTCCAAAAAACCTTTCAGAAAACAGATTTTTTTAAAATAAATATATCGTGAAGAACATTTTAATAATCTGCAGAATACTTTTTTAGTTTAAAGAACAGTTTGTACAATGAAGTTCAGTGGATAGTAAAGTTTTTAATGGAACTGTAGATACCACTATAGAACCTTTATTTTTAAAAGTGAACATAGAGAACCACTTTGGGTTCTGCAAAGAACCTCTGAGTGAACGGTTCTTAAAAGAATCATTTTTTCTTAGTGTGAGGAACATCTAAAGAAACTTATTCCACTGTAAAGAACCTTTCGGCCAATGGAAAGTTTCCATGGATGTTAAAGGTTCTTCATGGATCCAAAGATGGCGATAAATAAAGGATCAAAAGCCATAAAAGAACCATTTTAGGTTCCCCAAATAACCTTTCAGTGAATAATTCATAAAACATTTTTTTCCAAAGGTACCGTTGATGTTGAAGGTTCTTTATGGAACCATCAAAACCAATAAAGAGTGTATGTTGAGGTTGGATGTTGTCTGGGAAATGCTGGCGAGCTGTGTTGAAGTCTCCAGGGCATCTCAGCGCAGCAGGTGAAGCCCCTCACAGCAGATAAGGAATCTCAGAAACATGCGACAGACCCCAGGCATGCGCGGCAGCTCCACAGCAGGAGATTACTTTACACTCCATCATGGCTTTCACAGTAACTCAATCCACTGAACAGCAGAGACAAGCCCCTAAGTGCAGAGATATTAGTGCCTGCCAGTTCCCATCATGCACCGTTATCACAGATTCTCAACAGAAGCTGCATGCTGAAAATTAGCACTGAAAACAGGTTTTGACAATAAATGATAAAACTGCATGCTTTAAACAGCTGTTGGATACAAAATACAGTGCTCCATGCTTGTGGTCATGTTTATCACTAAACCTCTACTATCCAGATACCTTTGGTTTCCGAATAAATTGTTAGGTGACAAATATGACTGTAATTATTGTAATTAAGTATACAAAAAATATATTATTGAAATCGCAAAAACCTGTTAACTGATTAAAAGTTTCCTTACTATAAAACCGGTATTAGCTCTAATGGGACACTTAATTTAATTTTACAATAAAATACTGTTTAATGTACAATTTTCAGAAGTGAAATATTTGATTATTAAGTTAGTAATTTGATATAGTAGCATTATTTCAGTTAATAAAATAGTATCCTTTAATTTACTGTAAATTTAATTTTTCTGCCATATTTCTTGTTAAACTTCTGGCAACCGTAGCTGCTGGGTTATTACCATAAATTTCTTTTTTTTTTTTCTTCTTTTTTTTTTTTTTTTTTACAATGTACGGTATTTCTACAGTGTGCAATCTTTATGGGGTCCTTCCCTTTATTTGATAATATATGTTCAGTAATTGTCTAAATAGTCTGTTTGTAATAATTTAACTCATCTTAGTGATTCAGTTTCTCTTTCAGAAAATCCTAGCTGCCTAATTCCATACGTATGAACTTTTAGGACACTTTCATGTCATTTTAGAGGTCATTTACTATAATTTTCATGCAAATAAGAAGTCGGAATATTCTTCCAAAATTCACTTCATGTTCCGTGGTAGAATTAAATTCAGCTTTGAAAATGGTGACAGAATTTTTATTTTCTGTGGGAACTATTCCTTTTACACTTTTGTCTGAGGTTCGTTTCTTCCCGTCAGATAATTGAACCATTAATCGGGGGCTGAAGATAAGGCCTCTAATCAGAACCACATTAGCTAGTACTTCCTGCTGTCATGTGGCCTCACGGATGGAGTCCTGCCCATCATCTAGGGGTCATCAGGGGCCGCGACCCCTAGCTGTGATCCCTCAGGCCCTGGGCAATGGCTCCAGTACAGGATGGCCAGACATCACGTAGTGTCCCACACCCACCGATTCATCCGGGCAATGTCAGTGATTTCCTAAAAAGGTGACTTGTGTGCTAATTAAGACCGATGGAAATCCATTTTCCCTGCAGTAGGTCTTAAAAACAATGTTTGAATTTGATTGAGGTTGATGCAAATTCTCCTTCATTTTAAGATTTTCTGCATGAAATGCACTGGCATCCACAAGCCGGAAAAGATAAGGCTCTGTTTGTTAACGAAAACGCGTTGTATTTGTTTTGATTACCTGGTGGATTCTCGGCGGACTTACTTTAGGCCACAGTTTACTCAGTGCCGAAGAAAGAATTGTGTGTGTTTCATATGATGAACACTGTCCAGATGTTTAAGATCCTGTCAAAAGCACTCGGTGGAAAAGTGACGGGAGCGAGGGGAATGTTTACTTTGCACTTTCTGGAGGATGCCGTTAGAAAAATTTAATTCGAATCAAATTACGATCTGGCACGTATATTCTTTCAGCACGGTTGTATTTAGCATATTAGTAGAGAGCCGCTTTTATAAATGACACATTAAATGTACCATAAAAAACCCGTGAAATCCAGGACATGTGATGCAATCGGAATACTCACAAAGTACCTCAGGAACGCACACATCCTGTTAGCAGCGGCTCCATAATTCGACCTGTGCAAACACATAGAAAGGAAAGAAAAGCACAAGTTGTCTGGGCTCTGAAAATGATGGGCCGAACTGACAGTGGATCATTTTATGCCATGAATATGAGTATTCAGCTGATGTCTCCAAATGAACTGTGAACAAAAAGCTATTGAGAACCAGGAATGAAACCCTTCTCGGTAATGGTAGACACCTATCTCAATGTTTGCGCCTTTTATTTGTTGTAGTTTATTTGTTCACCACATTGGTTGCATGACAGCAACAAGAAATAGGTCATTATGAATCAGCTTTCTTGTTTCCGCTAAATAATGTGTTGAGTTGTTCTTTTTTATTAATTAATTTTGCACTGAAGACTGGAGTAATGATGCTGAAAATTCAGCTTTGCATCACAGGAACAAATGTCATTTTTAAAACCTATTAAAATAGAAAACAGTTCTTTAAAAATTGTGATAATATTTTAGAATATTACTTTACTTTTCGACGACCCTTTTAAAAAGACATAAAAAATAATATAGAATTTTTAAAAGGAAGTTTACATATAAAGTGGACAAAATATTTAATGCATTTTTTATTATTGAGTGATTGGGCACCAACTTTTTTGTAGAATGACCCAAATGTCAAAACCAATGGTTGGGCTGTTAATGCGAACTCTCTAGAGGCTAATATTTATGTTGAATCTGCAATGTAGTTTCTGCATTAATATCTCATTGATCTGCCCTCAGATATCATCACTTCATCCTGCGGAGGAAAGAGCTGAGAGGCCCATCCTCAGAACACTTCCCAAGAGCCTGACTTGACTAAGTGGCGGGAACATTAGCATTTTCAGCCGGGCCGCTGGGATATGCTTGGAAGAGCACCGTAGGAGAGGTGCAGAGCGAAGAAAAATAAGCTACGGCACTACCAATAAGTCGCCCTTGAAAAGAACCAGATGTGTGCGCAAAGATCTCTGAAAATATTAGCTTTGGAGGTCGAACTTCTCAGAACGCTGTTCTTCCCCCAACCCCTGCAAACGGACACTTGCGCTTTTCATTTCGAAACTTGTTTTCACACAGTGTCTCCAATAGCATTTCCCTCATTTTTCAGAGGTCAAAAATGTGAGTAAGGCCCACGGTGCTCATTGTTTCTGCATCGCTCCACGGTGTCTGCTTTTAAAACACACAGGGAGACTTTGTGTGGCGGCTCAAGGCCCTGACAGGCTGTAGTTTGCTCACGCCACGGTTGTTCTCCTACACAGAGGCACCTCTATGGAAAGCCAAAAGTCAAAAAAAAAACAAAAACACACACACAAACCGCAGGGCTTTTTTGAATAAAACTAGCCAGAGTCCCTTATGCAACCTTTTTTCTGTGGCGACTAGAGCAGAGACACGCATGCAAATCTGTCAGCTAACTCGTTGGGATAATAACTCGAACATGTGGGGTTTTTCACCATTCATCCTGCCGTAACAAAACAAAAAGCCTTTGAGTGATAAGTCGGCGGATAGAAGTACAGGGGTGAAATATGGCCGCCGCCAACAACAAAAACAACAAAAGGTTTGTGTTGGGATCTGCTTCCCTATAAATGTCACAATGTTGGAGCCCCTCCTGGGTGTGCCGGACATGGTGTTCCCACAAGATCTCTCTGGCTCGGGTGCTCTGTCATTAGGCCTTGCCACCGGTGCCACACGCCACTCCTAGTGCTGAGCGGAAGGCCACCGAGACACAGGTTTGGTTGCCAGAGCGCTCGAGCCTCCCCCAAAACCGCTTCAGACGCATTTTACTGGAACTTCTGCTGTGGAGACAGATAATTGAGTTTCTCTATATTCCATGCGAGTTTGTTTAAATTGTCTGTCTGTACACACAGGTTGTGACCGGTCCAAATCCAGTCCATCCAGTGTTGGGCGACTGCATGGTGTTTGGCGTTTTCAGATCAGTGTCAATGTATCGATCAAATCGGGCTGTTCCAGTATGTTTCAGGTGAATTTGATTTACCTGTCATTTCCCAAAAGCACCGCAACAGGGTTATAGGTTTTCACCCATCCATGTTAAGACGGCCACTGCGTGGGCAAATGTTTGTTATCTTTGGTTTCAGCTGGAGGTTTGGTGTCTCTCTGGGACTGGTAGACGTGCATACCAGGACAGACCAGCAGGGCCCTCCCATTACCACATGGTGACCAGGGATATGTTCCATAGGAGTCATGTGACCGCTAGTGTCCTCTTTCCCAGTGTATCCCATTCCGAAATATTGATGTCAATGCAAACTTTACAGTCATTGTAATTATGACAGTATGTTCAACGCAATGCTACTCTTGGAAATAATGCATGCTATTTTTAATCAGTCTACAGTACTCAATGAGTCATGCTTGGACGAATCTCTGGAAAGCTTTCATAAACCAGTCAAACCGCATCCAAAAATCAAAAGAGAATCAAATCAAATAATAAAAAATATTTCATTTAATTTTATATTCTATTTTTTTTAATGTAAAATTTTTTAATAACAGTACTTTTTTTCATTGTGACATTATTTTGTATATTTTTTGTTCCTCGATTTTCATTTATATATTGCAAAAAACAGTTTGCATAATGCAAAAAAAATTTTTTTTTTAATTATACTAATAAATTGATATTTAAATTCTATTTCTACATCATGGTTTTGTTGTACTCCCTTTAATTTTGAATAATTTATAGTAAATAATTTATATATTTATAAAACTTTGTAAATTATACAAATTAAAATTGACTGTTGCAGTAATGAGAATTTTATTGATCATCACTGAGAATAATGAAAATTTGAAATCAGATATTAAAAGTGAAATATCAAGATACATTTTGATAATGAGAATTAGTTTTGAAAATGTCACAATTGCTAAAAAAAAGAAAAAAAAAAAAAAAAAAAAAAAAGAACCTGCATTTTCTTTTTAGACAAAATTTTACCTGGGCATGTTTCTGTGGTTATTATATAAAATAAACATTAACTGAAATAAAATATAAAAACATTTTTATCTAAATAATTCATGCATAATAAATAATTTATATTTAATAATTAGTTTCGGCTAGTTGCCAACATTTCTCATTTTTAAGTGCTAAAATAACTAAAAAAAAAATCAAATAAAATCTAATTCAAGCCCAAACTATAACACTGAGTATGCCAAAGATACTAAAAGAACTGTGAGATGCTGTGAGATTTACCTTTTTGGCTACAGAGATGTCGCATCCCCAAGAACAGTATGCTCTTTTCCTGTCAAATACAAACTGAATTTCATCTAAATTAAATGAATCTTGATGAAAAGGTGCAATATCTTTCTGTAAGGGGCAATAATCCTGGGCACTTGTGCCAAGGCCAACAGAGGCATGCATGTCATTGATACTTTCATCTAAATATACACGAGACTGACGGCAGCAGGTGAGGGGCGCTGCCAGACGCTCGCGCTGAACCATCACGCATACGCTGCTGGTGTACCCAAGTGTCTGTGTGTGCGTGTGTGTGTGTGTGTGTGTGTGTGTGTGTGTGTGAGTGTGTATGTCCTTGTTGGGTGCGGTTGGGGCTAGGATGCCATCTCCTCTTCACTGTGGATCAAGATCTGATCTAAACGCAACCCAATTTTGGGTTTCTCTTCAAAGCCAGCTGGTCTGGCTTGATTTTCTTTAGCCTTTTTTGACATATTAACAATCTCTTTTTTTCTTTTTTTATTACAAAGACTGGCCCACAGCAGGTGCTGTAGGGTTGACCTTCCTGGAGAAGAACGTTATCGGACTGGTAAGTGACCAAAAAGCGTCCAAACTGAACGATTGTGAAAAAATGAGGTGTCTGTGGTCGAACACAAGTCAATAAAGTGTGTGTGCTAGCATGACACGGTGTTTCAACACGTCTCTTTGGGGAATGCAGACCTGAGAATAGAAATAGAAAGATACAAATTTAGAGAGGTGGGCTTTTTTTCGGGACATGGTTTGCCTTTGGAAATAGATATGTTTGTTTAGGAGATGAATGCGGGAGAGGATCGCCAGTGACTAATATTGAGTCAAGCTTGTTTAAGGCTCCTTTATGACAAAAAAAGCTTTGAGGTGAATGTCACAAATCGTCTGAGCACTTTATCAAGCGACTATATGTTTAAACCATATGTTGTGAAAGATTTTTTTCCTCCCAAAAATGCTAGCTGATATTATCCCATTGAACTAGAACTAACTGACAACTTAAAAAAATATATTGTTTTCAGTCTTTTTGATTGATTCTCTGTGCTTATGCATCTTAAATTAAGCAAACATTGCCAAATTTTCCCACAAATAATGTTCCAAAATAAAATGCAAAACCTGTGAAAATTGTTAGAAACCAAGCATTTTATATTATTACCAAATCTGGGATTCTTGTATCTTTTTGTCAACTTGTTTTCTTAGAAGTTTACAAGCAATTTTTAAAAGGTCATTCATTTTTTCCCCAGTAACACCAAATTAGTTAAAGGATTTTCAAGCTCAGCACAAAGGTTAAATGTAATTTTCAGTTCCTGTATTTGGTACCAGTGTACATAAAAGATCAAATCAAAAAGATAAATCGAATAAAAGAGAAATATGTGAGAATATAAGAGAAATGGCAAGTAACATTATATTAAGCTTAACATTTTTAAGTAGAAAAACTGAAATAATATTTTCCTGTAAGATGTACTCAGATAAGTTTTACTTACGACATGCAAAAAAAAAAAAAAAAAACATGATGTACATGATATTGAAACAAAAAGATTTTTTTAAGATTTAATAAGTGAGCGGACTGTGCACATCTCTCCAAGTGAATGTTCTTTACTGGTGCTAGATCCCCTTGTTTCTTTCTCTATAAAGGCCACAGCTGTAGGGTATCCATCAAGAGTGTCTGAGATAATGAAAGACACATCAAGGGCATTTGAGGTGCCCACAAAACCACTGATTCCTGCCCACAACCACTGCAACCTTCTCCTCTTACAGCTTCGGTTTCAAAACAAGACGCTGTGATAATGCTATCCTTATGCACTTGTGAGTGTTTGCGCCAGTGTTTATACAGTTTCTCTGGCTTTCCCGATGGTTGATGCTCTAAAAAAGCTGCATGTGTTAGAGGAGGAAGCGCAAACTGACCCACTTTGGATGTTGAACATCAATGCAGCTAGATTTGCATGTTCAGCTGCACCGAGCTCAGGTTTTACTGCATGAGTTTGTATTTTGACTTTGTGTAATCAGCCTGGTTATTTTAATAGAATATTATTCTATAGTAGAATATATTAAAGAGAAAATATTGTATTCGAATTACATTGCTATATTTAAAAAAAAAAAATAATAATAATAATAATAAAAACCTTTGGATAAAAGTCAGCAAATTATATTTAATATAAAATAAAAAGGCTACATTCAGTGTAACTGCAATATGAATTGCTTAAAAAAAATTTTTTTAGATTAACAAATATTTTAGGGTAGGGTGTATTTTAATTATTTATATTCATGTATGTGTGTGTGCATAATATATAGAAAATATACACAATATACAAAATATATCAATCACATATAATGTATAAATATAATACATGAAACATGGTTTCTGTGATTAATTTGATAAATGCCAAAAATGCTCTCTTATAATGTAATTCTTACAATTTTTTTACACTGTTTAAGAAATTATACTGTGTGTGCTTATGTAATGTATTTGTATATGTGTGTGTGTATTTATGTATGTAAAATATATAATATATAAATATTTAAAAACATGGCTTTTCACATTCATTTTATATATTGTATAAATATAAAATGAAAATTGTATATAATACAATATATATATATATATATATATATATATATATATATATATATATATATATATATATATATATATATATATATATATATATATATATATATATTTTGCTGTATTTCTGCTGATGCTGTGCTTTTGTACATAGGTTTTATGCAACATCATAAATATAATGTAACATTTTGGTTATAATGTGGTGTAATATGAGATATCTATTTTAAAAAGGCATACCTGTAAGCATAGATATCAGGTAACATACTCTTGGTTGACGTGCCTTTAGGGCAGGTCTAGAGATAGGAACTTGTCAGTTGAGCAACATAATGCAGCACGATTTGAAGTGAGTTTTGCATGCTAGGACTCTCCCAGTGAAACCAGAGGGTAAACTACAACAATAGAAAGCATGTTTTCTGTTTTCAGGCTTATGTGTTGTGGTTTACAGGTGTCTAGCCGTGAGCCGTGGCCTCAGTGACACATGCAAACAACTATAGTCTAATATGTGAATGTGTAAAACACCAATAGTGAATTTTGCAGCACTGTTACAACAAAATAGGCTAGATTGAGAAAAATTACTGGTAGCCTACTTTACAGGAAACTCAGCTTTAAATAAATAATTGTAGTAAAAATAAAAATGTGGTCAATATTTACTCACCCTCATGTTGTTCCGAGCCTGTATGAGTTCTTCCTTCATTCTGTTATTCAATTAGCACAAAAATATTCACTTTGTCCAAAAAAGTTAAAGTTAAAATATTTGTCTTTTCAATGCAAACCTGTTGTTTGCTTTAAAATAGAACATGAAGTGTGCTTCAAGACAGGCTGTTTATTTTATCTTTTGACTGGGGACTGTCTGTCTCTCAGTAGGGTCTAATGGATTTTTTTTTTTTTTTATGGCAGCAGGTAAAAAGTGTGCAGCATCTCTGCTGAGTTACTCATTTTCATGTTGATATGAATTTGATTGAGCATTCATGGAAATGCGTGGACCTTAGGCTACATGCACACTGTAAAGTTTCAGGAGTGACCTCACATTTAATACTGGAGTGAATCCCCTACAGTTTCTTGTGTGTACGGAACATAACTCACTCTCAAAATTGACTGACAACTCGCGCTTTTGGTAGCTGCTATTTTTGAACAAAGTAACACGTTATGTTTTTAACTAATTCCCCGTCGACATCTTATTTTATTCTTTTTGGAAGGTTTGCACTCTTTAAGTGTTGCCATGTCCACATATTATAAGCGATGCAAAGCCTACGTGTCTGTCAGCTTGTTGTTTGGTCTCCGCTCATGAAGTGATAAAATTTACATAGCCCATTCAATAAACTAGCCAGGTGCAGGTGGCGATATTTATATACCAGCAACTTACTTATTTCAAAGTTATTGCGTTTGCCATTTGGAATGAAGCTGATGTGCTCGTTCTTATTTGCTATTTTTTAGAGCAATATCTGCAACACAAACATACCTTGTTACCTGTTATTTGCACCGCAACTCTGATATGCATTTAAATAAGTCATTCACCTTGGTTCTGTACACACTGCGTGAGAGTGTAAATGTTGTTTCTGTAGGCTAAATGCGATTATAATATTTTTTTCAGGAGTTAATTTGGTTGTAGAATGCGGTGGTCACTCGTGCAAATGTACAGCGCTGCAGTGTGGCCTTAGTTAACACAAACAATTGCCAAATCCTGATAATTACCACCAAAGCTTCACAGACACTTAAGATTACGCTCAAAGTAGGCTTATTGCTAAACTTCACATGGAGGTTTTACCCTTACCCGCACTTGGCAGCTCTAGGGGAAATTGTTCAATGAAAAACATGCCCCCCTCAGAGTGCCCATGCTCCTTTGTGAGTGTCAGTATTAGAGGCCTGCCAGGAAAAGTGTTGGAAAGGTAAAGGGGTTGTCAGTGTTCTGTGTCTATTAAAACACACACATAGCTTTTCTTGGACAAGAGTGGTTAAACTGTTTCCGCTCTCTCCCTAATGCCCAGTTATCGAGACAAACTTTAAAAAACGTTAACAGACCTGGTCTCAGTTGAATGAACAAATACATAAGCCCCTCTGATCGAGCTGTTATGGTTATTGAAAGGATGTGTGGTGTCTGGATTAAAGTGCAATACTCCTACGCGCCACTAGTGAGCGCTGCGGAGTCACAGAGACGCCTGTCACTAAACTCCACTGATGTGTTTGAATTAATGTGCACTTCTAATTTCAGTGATTATTTCCCAGACTAATAACTAATTCATGCAATTTGGTGAATATTTCATTTTTCTAGGTGCCAAACGAAGGACCTGAATGCCTATAAAACTCATTTGATGGAGACACAGAAGCAGTGAGGATTCAGAGGGAAAAGATAGTGAAGTTGAAACAGAAGGATTTGAGCAAGTGATTGGTAAGAAAAATGTATTCATTTTTAAACAAATCAATATATATATATATATATATATATATATATATATATATATATATATATATATATATATATATATATATATATATATATATATTAATATACAATTCATTTTAAATAGCCTATTTTATATTTCCTTATATAAATTGTACAGGCTAGGCTACATAACAAACGTAATAATTGCACTTTATATGTTTAATTAATGTTGCCATATAGTTGTATTTTTCAGTTTAATAATAATTTAAAAATTATACCGTAAGATTAACCAATTAACGTAATTATATGAAATTATAATATACATATATTAATATAACAATTAAAATATTGATTGCAACAATTAGGCTATTCATTAATTAATAATATTGGATTATTTCATGTGTATAGATGTAACTGTAAATGTGAAGAAAAACTAAATATAAAAGATAGTCAAAGAAATTTGCAACTAAGTACAGTATGTTTCCCTGAAAATAACTTGACATGAACTCTTGAGTTCTGTTATTGAAGACGCTTTGGTGATTAGGCGTTCTAGTAGGACGCGTCGCGTCACACGCTCGCGGGTGTGAGTTACAGTACGCGTTAGCCCCGCCCCCTTTACAAAGAGAGCGCGAGACGAAATGATTCTCTCTCCTGTGTGACGAACAGACGCTCGTGAGGATCGTGTCAGTAAACTAGAGGAGATCTCAAACACTGCTCATCCACCCGGGATAACTCTGGACGTCTTCAGTTGTTTTTTTTCTTCCTGTTATTAAAAAAACCCCCACCGCTTTCGCTTCCATCGCTGCATGTGTCAAAACAAATGAGAGACGCGGAGTTCAGCGATCATTCTCACATCACGCGCACATGAAGCGCTTTGACGCGGTTCTGGATTTGGAGAGCGCGTGAGGAGTTCTGGACCGGTTCTTGTTTGACCAATAACACCAGCGAATGCATGCTTTCTGGATCTGACACACTCATGCATCACAAAGTAAGTTGAACTGTCAAAACTAGAAGCTTTTGGGTTAATGGAATAGCATGATTTGCTACTATCGAATACCATAGTATAGTTTAACAAGCAGTTGAATAGTATATACTTAAGTAACAGAAAAGTATACCACAGTAGTAGTATAGAAGAGAACTGTTTTACACATAATACTACTGAAGTACCCTATAGGTAATGTTATATAGTAAAATAGAATAGCACAACTGAAGTATGGAGTAGCTTAGCTTAGTATTGTTTAACAAGCATTAGTATAATATATACTAAAGTAATATAGAAAAGAATAAGCACACAAGAATAGTAATTTACACTTGAATAGTGCACTTTAAAAAGTAATAGTATACACTAGTATAGAAAAGAATGTTTTTAAAGGTAATATAGTATAAGTATTTTTTTTATATTGTATAGCTACTATAATGTAGTTAAAAAAGTAATAGAAAAACATAAAATAGAATCATTTACAAGCAATATTTGTTGAGTATAGAATAGTTTGTCATATAATATTATATACTAGAATAGTATATTTAAAAAGCCGTAGAAAATAAAATAATAGTGTATAATACTGTAGTATGGAATGGTATAACAAGTAACTGATTTTAGAAGTCTAATGCTATTACTATAACTATTTTAGTAATTGTTTTTGATATTTATACATTTTTTTAAATTTAAATGATGTCTGGGGTGCTTTAGGTATAGCAACTTTTCCAAAATGGTGTAATTATGTGAATAGCATGATTAGCATCTCTATTTATACCCCGCTGTGGAAATTGGAGAACTGTAAACAAGTTATTTTATATGGCAGCTCTTACCGAAACTAATTGCTTTACAGTTAACCTGGAATATCCAGGATGGGGTTCCCAGCTGGTTAGATGAGAGAAGTGCTCTGTGCTGGTGCTTGTACAATAATAATGACCAAAGGGTAAAATGTGATCCAGGAAAGCCTATTGCTCCTCCCTAAACTTAATAACATTCATTCTAGCCTTTTTGTGAGAGTTTTTATTTATTTATTTATTTTTTGTATGCACGTTGTTAGTATTGAAAGAGAGGCAAGAACACAAGCTTGTACACAAACAGGAAATGTGTGCCATGGCAATGTGTGCCTCTGCAATGTGCCTCTCAAAGTTTGGCACACACTTCAACTGTTTATTGCCATCAGGAAACTATAAACCTGACGTGTGTTTGCATTAGTTAGCGGTGAATGATGACAACTTAACGGCGACTAAATTATAAAAACAACAGCCACTGTGTTTTCATTCACACAAGCTGTGCACGGAATCACCTGATGGTGCATTGAGTTGATGAATAAATGTTGTAAGTAAAGCTACTCTCGATTTAGATGTTAAGAGAGGCCTGTTGATGATAGTTTCAGGAGCTTCGTCGGTTTGCTGTCGTAATAAGGAAATACTAGCAGTTTCACAAAGAGCTTGACGGGATGAAGTTGTAATTGTGGTGTTATCAGCTAGTAGCATATAGGCTATAGAGACGAGTGCAGTCAGAATATGAGTTGTGTAGGGTTTCCTGCTGGGTGGTCTGAGTGCTGGTCAGACCTCCATGGCTCTTTCCTTGGTTTTCTTCATTAGCCACTGAGTGAAATGCTGCGAATCAAAAAAAATATGTCACCATCATCTTTCTTGAAAAAAAAAAACCAAACAGACAAAAAAACCCCCAAAAAAACAAGCTGTGCCGATTATACCTGTTGAATGAAGACATTTGAAAAAAATGTCATTATAGAAAATATAGAAAAGCAAGGTTTTCTGATGCAAATGTACACATTTTATAATGACAAAGTAACAAAAGCATTATGTTTTAGTTTTTTATATTAAAGATATTTTTTATAAATATACAATACATTATATATATATATATATATATATATATATATATATATATATATATATATATTGCATAAGACTTTTTAAAAATATATAAATATATAAAAAATTTATATGCATTATATAACAGTTTTGAATTTAAGTGTATATATAAAATATAATATATTTATATAAATACACCTATAAAATAAAACTTATAAAATATATATTTTTTTACATATCTAATTATTATAATAGATTTTTTATAAAATATGGATTCTTATGGATTCATACTAAATGAAGAAAACCAGTGTGTGCGTTCATTATATTTGCACTCATATATTTATAATACTCACATATCTAACCTGGTATTTAACCCTAGAAAAGCTCATAAATGAAACCTAATCTCTCCTGGTTTGTGGCTTTGCCGATCGTGCTCTCAAAGCAGTTTTTTGGCACAGCTTGATTTTGCTGAAAGAAAAAAAAACTTCAGATTTTTTCCCTGTCATGTAATCTATCTTTGTCACTGGTGTAAAATGCTCAATTCACTGCGTTACATCCTCCAGTAAGAAGGTTTCGCACAGAGAACTCTTTGTACGGTGGGCCTTGTATAGCGTTAATCAGCGAACACAAACCCCCCCACCCCCAGCTCGATGCGTGCGTCGGGGAATATTTTTAATGGATCATGTGTTCACTTTAGTGTGAGTTTAGTTAAAGTACTTAAGATGTGACTTTTTGGCTCTGAGGTGACAGATACTGCATCCACTGTAACACGGCACTCTGTTTTTCCCATTAATGAAATAGTCAGCCATTTCACTGGGCTCATGGTTCTGTCTATCCATCTTTTGGAATGGGTTTTTATGACATCTGCACACTGACAGGTTTCAAACCAGGTGTCTCTCAAAGGACAAATGCACATTCTTGACCTCCTGAGGATTTTACAGAAGTCCAGCTCATGAAGGACGGTTACCAACAATACTTGATGGCAGGAGTCGAAGCCATTCTTTAACTGGATAATTTTGTTTCTAGATTAAAATTGGTTCATACAGCATCCTAGACAATATATATTTAACAGTTACTACAACATGCAAGTTTTAACTCTGTGGGATGTATGTAATGTAATAATGTATTCTGTGGAAGTCAATGGGGTCCAGTGTTGTTCTTCAGAATATCTTCTTTTGGGTTCCTTTAAAAAGACTTGGCTGAGTATCAATGACAGAACTCTTATTTTTGGGTAAACTATCCCTTTAAGACTCTCTAGACTGTGCTTTATGGTGAAAATCACGTGCCATATTGCTTAAATATAGCGCTGACCTCAGCCAAAACCCTCAACTTTTCTCCATCCTCAAAATTACAGAGGTGCAATCCACGTCCGAAGCAAACTTGCATGTTTGTGGCGTTTTTTAGGCCTGACCATGTTGCTCGAATCATGTAAGTTAGTTCTATGATTATGTGACAGAATTTTTCCGCCAATTCCCAGAATGAGGTTTACTTTCAAAATGAGTGTCTAGAGAAGACTAGCATCTCTATTCTGCATTTGAAGACACAGAAAGCATCAAGAGCTATAAATTAAGTAAAGTATGCTGCATTTCCCAAAACACCCCTGATTTGTCCCAGTTTTGATGAGACATCAATTTCAGCCACTGCTTCTGTTGTTCAGGGTAAAAAGTTCATAATTGTATTTTTGGATCTGCTGCGTTTACATGCGCAGTATATTTGGTAGAGGAAGTCTGCGAGGGGGCGTTTGAGGGGGCCGTCGAGCTGAGTACCTGCCGTCATCCTGGTTTGGTTTAAAATGCTCCAGAGTTTCCACGTCACTTCCTCCCCATGAGATCGTTCCCATGCTGCTGTAAACACCCACACCCAGACCTCCAGACCGCCAGTGCCAGATCAAATCCAGTTCTTTTGATGCAGAGACTGGGTGAGTTAACAGATCTAGTGAAGCCAGTCAATTTCAGGAGCCGGATTCACAAAAACCCTAAGAAAGGCGTTAAGATGTTTCGTAAGATAAATCCTAAAGAATGTTACTATGTGGAATTCTTGACAAATACTTAAAGGGATAGTTCACCCAAACATAAAAATTATCCGATTATTTACTCATCCTCAAGCCATCGTCTATATTAGTTTTTTTTTACAATCGGAGTTATATTATAAAATGTCCTGGCTTTTTCAAGCTTATAAAGGTAGTGAATAGTGGTCAAGATTTTGAAGCCCAAAAAAGTGCATCCATCCATTCATCATCAAAATGAAAAAAAAAATGTATTTGATTTTTAAAGAATGTTTCGTGAATTTGGCCTCTGGTCTTTCTAGTCTTAATCTTTATATCTTAATCTCCCTGTGAGCTGTGGAACATAATGCATCTCAGTCCATTAGAAAATTAACTCACCGTATTCTTAACGTAAGAGTGGGCGTCCATTTGTAACTTCAGTGTGTGAGGCTTCGGGTGTCATTCACTTCCAGTTATATTTAGCTGTACAAAACAGCTTGTTTTGCTGCATGATATTGCAAATTGGTATTGTTATTCTTATTATTAACTCAGTGGTTTGTACCGTAAATAGTTTTACCATTTTTGTACTGTTATACTTCTGTTTATTTACCTATTGTGGCCAATGAAACAAAAATCTCACACAATCACGATCAAAGAAAATAGCTTACTTCCACATTTCAAAATCTGGTGGATAGGCTAGCATCGTTATTACTGCTGACTTTGCTTAAGGTTAAGGATGTAAACAAACCACCGAAATGAAATATGAAACTTTAGGGTGTAATTCAAGGGATCAGAGTTAGAAACGGCCACCTGCTTTCTTCAGGTCACTCACCTGCTGCGTGAGAGTGTGGTCCTGTACTCACTGCCAGCGGCTCTGAGTGCCAAGAGCAGAGAGATCAGCCTGCACCGTGAGACTCGCTCTGATGTCAGAGCCAACCAGCTGGCGAGATCTGTTCTCCACGTCGGGCAGCCTGCCAAAAACACTTAAGGATATCGATCACAGGTCTATGTCTAAGCCGTGAACTGCTAACAGCAGGGCAAGTATGCATTTACTCTTGGCAAATAATATACAGACGGATTTGACATTAAAAAAAAACCCATTATACTAGACTATACTATATTATACTATACTATAAAAATACAGTAAAATCAGTAATATTGTGAAATATTATAACAATTTTAAGTAACAGTTTCCGTAATAAAAAGTAATATATTCTTGTGATAGAAAGTTGAATATTTAGAGAAATCATTCTAATATGCTGAATTAATGATCAAGGAAAATGTCTTATTATTATCAAGGTTAAAATCAATTGTACTGCTTAATATGTTTTTGGAAACCATGATACATTTTCAGGATTCTTTGAATATAACGTTTATTTGAATTAGATGATCATGTTTTGTAATATTATAATTTCTTTGCTGTCACTTTTTATTATAGCTGTAGTATACTTCATTATTATCATAACATATAAACTAGCTTTCTGTAATACTTGATTCTTGAATTTATGTGTTCATCAGGGAGAATTAATGTATGCAAAAACTGTATATTGTAAAAAAAAGAAAACATTTAAAAAACAGATAAAAAGTGTAGAATTAAATGATCATATACTGAGCAGCACAGTATTGATGTCATGAATGCACTGCTTTAAAAAAAAATGTATCAGAATACAGAAGTGATATCTTAGCATGTGGCTATGAATGGCCACTGAGTTTCAGTTGGCAGGGTGTATTGGTTAGCGGTGAAGCACAAACGCGGCGCACACACACTGAGAGAACACAGCTGTGACACACATCTCCACAGCAAAAGGAAGCCATGCAAATGAGCAAACAACTATGAGCAATGTGACAAAATGCCATGTGCTCTCGCTGTCATAGTTGAGAGTTATTCGACAGAATATTAACCGAATTGTTGCTAATAGCTCGATCGTAGCTGACAGTGATTGCAAGCTTAGCTTTTGTAATTAGGTCAATGAAAGGCCTGCAAAAAAACTAGGACATAATTTGAGATTTTCCATTGATTTGGGCATATAAGGAAGTGTAGCATACCAGGCTGAGCTAAACTTGTTTTCAGAGAAAATGTCTTGAATAGGTTAATTTTCCTTTATTTTTACCCCATTAGCTTTTTTTCCCCATGTGTTAAAGTGTAAATGTAATATAATTCTGTGACGTTTATGCGATAATAGGTTTAAGCGTAATTAAAAGTGATTTTTTTTTTACATTTAGTTGCACGGATATACAGTTTTGCCATTATTTAGAATTTTTCTCTTTT
Organism: Carassius gibelio; assembly: GCF_023724105.1. Lineage (NCBI taxonomy): Eukaryota > Metazoa > Chordata > Actinopteri > Cypriniformes > Cyprinidae > Carassius > Carassius gibelio. The sequence continues at coordinate 21,652,597 of NC_068405.1, read as the reverse complement.
CCCCCTGTAATTTGATTTATTTTATAATAATTCATTATTAATGTAATTTATTAATTTTATTAAAATGTAATTTTATTTATTAAATGCCATTTTAGTATTTTTTTATTATGTCTATATAGGTTTTATACATTTTTCATTTATTAGTTTAAGTTTATTCCTTTTTATTTATTTTGGTACTCCAAATTAAATGTAAACAAAAATGAGAAATGTTGCATTGGCAATTAGCTGAAATTATCTTTTTTTGTCATTTTAACTATAATAACTAATTCACATTAAAGGAATACTCCACCCCAAACTGAAAATTGTGTCATGTCGTTTCAAACCCGTAAAAGCTTCGTTCTTCTTCGTAACACAATTTAAGATATTTTAGATAAAAACTGGTAAGTCTGTGAATGTCCCATAGACTGCCAAGTAAGTTACACTGTCAAACTCCAGAAAAGTATGAAAGACATTGTCAGAATAGTCCATCTGCCATCAGTGGTCAAACCGTAACGTTACGATACTTTTGTCTAAAAGGATGTGCTGTTTCTACATGTATTTAGCTTTGATTTGAAAGAAAACTGCACGTCCTTGTAGCGTGGCTGATACAGAAGAGCATACGCAGCATATAGTGATACGTAGAGACTCAGAAGAGACTGTTGACAAAGCAATTGTTGAATAAAGTCTTTATTTTTGTTTTCTTCGCTCACAAAAAGTATTCTCGTCGCTTCATAACGTTAAGGTTTAACCACTGATGGCAGATGGACTATTCTTACGATGTCTTTCATACTTTTCTGGAGCTTGACAGTGGAACTTATTTTCCAGTCTATGGGACAGTCACAAGCCTCTCGGTTTGTCTTAAATTGTGTTCCGAAGCCACCAAAGCTTTTACGTGTTTGGAACCACATGGGGGTTAATGACATAATTTTCCTTTTTTTTAATGGAGTAACCCTTTAAATTTAATCTTTCTAATTTCAAGGGTGTGTGTGTGTGTGTGTGTGTTTTACTGAATATGATTATCAGAATAATTTTTTTGTCGTCTGAGCCAAAGTCAGATCTTTCTAATCTCATGCTGAGCATACAGCATCAACCTGGACTCACATGGCCCACGGCTGTTCACGCACAGCACTCCACCAGGAGCCGTGGGTTCAGGATATGGGAATGTAGCGGGGCGTCTGGGAGCTGGTCTCGTTCCGTGTTACGACTAACCTCCACAGCTCGAGTGCTGTCATTGAGAAAGACAAACGCTGTCTCCTCTTTGTCCTTGGGAAGTTTTGAGGTGAGCCGTAAGGGTGGGGCGGAGAGTGACTCGTCCCCATTCCGGCACTGATTGATACAGTCTCTTGACGGCCGCTGCTCTGAGCCGTAGCACACTCCCTTGATAGACAGCAAAGAGATGTAGAAGTCCTCTCCGTGAGATACAGCTGGGGGGAAAGCTGGCAGATTTCCAGTATGTATTTGAAGGCCGCTGGTTCATTGAGGTTGATTTAGCAGTGTTTGCTTAGGTTCTATTAATGCTGCTTATACCTGGATAAACCCCTAAACTCAACCATTAAACACTGTTCTGGCTGCATTCATGAATTAAACCATGAGTCTACCATTACGTTTATAAGTTGTTAGGTGGTAAATATTCTAAACTTATCGTGGCCATTTCATAAAAATGCACTAGCGACCACAGAATACAACATAGCAATGTAATAAAGCATTCAGAACATCTTAGCAACTGCACAGAAATGTTCTAGCAACAAAACCACTCAGAATGCCTTAGGAACTACACACTGTTGCACTGTGCTTTAGATCACTCGAAACACCTTAGCAACCTCATAACAACACCCTAGCAACCACATAATCTAGCACTGTGCTAAAAAACACTCAGAACACCCTGGCAACCGGCTTGCTATCAGACCCTATCTGAGGAAAGCTCATCAGGCCCTTCACAACGATGAGATTTGCCGGTACTTCCCGTTTTCGGTGTTGTGAGGTGGATTATGGGAAGAGGCATCTTTTATTGTTTCTACTCAGTGAGGTCACTTCCTTATGAGGCCTGCGCCGATTTCCTGTCATTATGTCCATTTGTGCGAGCTGATGGGTGTTGTTTGCAGAGAGAGTCAGCTGTCTGACACCTCCGTGGTCTGCCAAGAGCTCTGGGGATCTGCTCCGGCGTGCTTCGACAAGTTCTTCTGCTGCCTGGCATGTCTTCAGCATTTCAGATGCCCTGAAAGATGGTGATTATGAAGTTGTACAGGCTCCAATCTCAATTGTGTTAACTGACTTTAGCCAAGTAATGCCAAAAGCTGTCTTGAAATACTTTTAGATGGGTTTTTGTTTATTTCTGCCCTTTTGAAGTCTTTATTAGCGCTATGAGATCCCCTAACCCTAAAGGTATAGTTCACCCCAAAATGAAGAAGTGCATAATTGGCTCACTTTCAAGGTTTTATTTTATTTTATTTAAAAAATATATATTGCCAATATTAGCTTTTTAAAATTGTTGTTTAATTATTGGCATTGGTCTGATATTGGAAGACTGTATTCTATTTTATTTTGTTTTAATTTAGTTCAATTTAAGTCTCTATGTTTCCAAATTGCGTATTTAATTCAATGCATCGTTTCCCAATTCTTTGTAATTCTTTATGAAATTTACAAGCATTTTCTGAGCCATGAAAGAAAGGCCTTGCCGAAATGTTTCCAACGACACCTGGATCATTTTTATACGCCTTATGTAGGAATAAGAATATCATGAAAAGGTTACAAACAAAAAAAATACAACATTCTTCTGAATACAAGTTGCTTTTTTAATAATATGAAACATGCTGGGACTCAAGCACGCAAAACATTTGTGCCAAATGAGATATGTGAGGCTGTGTTTATTTGTCTAGTGCATTTCCCACATGCCGGCAGTTTCAGTTTCACTTATAGAAATTGTTTAGGCTTGGTGTTGTTCATATGTTATTTATAATTAATTCCTGTTCTGAATACTTCTAAATTTAAAGGCTCTGTTTTGGCAATTATTTACCTAAAATGCTCTAGAAACCATTAAGCATCATGCTAAAAAGACATTAGCATTGTGGCAGTTGCCAGGCACTTTTTCTTCAGAAAATGATAAAATCATGATGATGGGTGTTATCGATAAAGGACGTGGCATGGTTGTTCTGAAATGAATGTAAAACGGGTTTGAATTTACACTAACAGTGAGGTATGTGGTATTGAGGTATTGTGTTAAGCATTTGCGCTAACTGCTAATCTACTACTCTGAGGCATTTTTTAAATACATATTCATTGACTGCACAGTCAGACACAGGATTTGTTTAAAATTGACTTATGTGGGCATGAATGACACATTCCCCTTCAGCTTGCACTTTTACCACAGCTAATTTGCAAAGCACTAGCTGCTAGCTAGGAGGTCTTTCTGCCCTTCTCTGGAAGTTATCCTGGGTCTAATGGCCCCTCAGGAGACTGTCTCAGTCATATCTAGGTGTTATCTCAGCGCTGTTTTATTTCGGTGGCACCATGCCGCTCTTCACAGGACGAGGAGATATCTGTCCTCTCCTGCTGCCCTCGGGAGAAGCAGAGAGGCAGATTAACAAAGTGACTTAATGTTGCACATTACTCTCTGGAGATCCCTGCTCCTGGTTTCTTGGCACCGGGCCGTCCTCCCTCCTACTCAAGTAACATAGCGACTCCTCCCACGCCTGTCTCTCTCTGTCTTTATCTTTCCGTCACATGGGTAAACACACCGGCATCTCTGACCTCTAAGCCATTTTGCCCCGGCATGTCCAGATCCTGTGGGGTTTTTGCAGAGAGCTTATTCACAATTTCAGTACATTTACCTGGCAGTTCCCTCTTTTTTCCAGTGCTTTGGTTCAATGTTGGCAGCAGGATTTTAGGACCACTGTTTTTTTATTATTATTTTTCTTTATTTAAATTTCGATATATATATATATATATCTTTATTTATTTATTTATTTGTTTTATTTTCAGAAAAAATATTATTTATTTAAAAAATATTAATATCTAAAATAAAATAAATATTGATATGCATATGATTAATTATTGCTGGTATGTAATTTTTTTTTATTAAATCGCCATTATTACATAAATAATACTTATATAATTAATAATAATATGCTTATTTTATATTATAATTAATCAAATAAAATAATTGTTATTTTTTTATGTAAGAAAATTATTGCATTTAAAAAAGCATTTATTTTTATATTCCTAAATGGTTAGCATCTTGTCAATTGCACATTTATAATATTTTGTATAACTTTTCTTGTGGTTTACAAATCTGGTTATTGGCCATAACATAAAAATATTTTGGATACCTAATTGCGACTGATTCTGTGCTCAAAAATAGCTGCTGAATTGCATAAGTTACTATCATCAAACAAGACAACAATGTACCCCACAGCATGTACAAGATGTCACTGAATAACTTCTGCTTGAATGCAAATCCTGAAATGAAACTGCTACACATAACCAGACTGATCAGTTAGTTGGAGATGAGTGAACTGGACATCATCGGCCAAGTGGCTAAAGGGAAGTCTGGGTTTAATGGATTACATGTCCTGAACAGCTTAAAGTTACGCAAGGTCTGCCGTCCATAACACTGTAAGCTAAGTTGGATAAGGTAGATGTAGTATCTTGAGTACATATAATAGGATTAATAAAAGTCAATAAGAAATATTGTTTTGTGGGACTTTGAATGCAGATTTTACGCATACCAAAAGACACTCAGCATTTGATCTCCACTGTCTTGAATTTACTGTAAGTTTCCATTTTTATTGGCATACTCTCTTATCCGCGCTGAGCTTGCCAAGGCTTTTATCATTTGGTATGCTTTTCAAATTCAAATGAAAAGCTGTCACAACATTCCTGTAACTTCCTCTTCTGATGTATCATCTGCTTTTTCCATCCCTCCTGCATAAATTCTTCACATCTCTCTGGCTTTTATCAGTCGGCTTGAAGCATAATCAAAAGGTCACATGTATTGCCGAGTTGTTGACCATGTCTAAGTGAAGTGAAGCACTTGCCCCCTGAAGATCTGTGCTATTGGTTTTCCGGTTTCTGTACAGGCCGCGTGTTTTCCCTGTCTCTCATTTTAAGCGAGCATTTGACCTCTACTCCCCAAAGCTCTCTGCTTTCTCTTATTTGCATTGTGGGTTGCCCTTGAGTTTTATTTCCTCTTGTGCTGGCTTCTCTGGTCTCCAGCTGGGTACTTGTGCTCTCTGAGGACCGCTGACGACCACAGCCATCTGTGTGAACTTGTAGGGTTAATGCAAACCCTGTAGCACTAATGAAAACCTATTTATAATAGACGTGTGTAAGTCATAATGTTCCTAAAATATGACTATTGACTTAGACTTTATTGATCTCCTAGGGGAAATTAAGGAAATTAAAGTTTACAAATATAATTTGTACATTAAATGTATATTTAAGCATAAAAATAGCAACAAAAAAAATGTACGATAATTATGTAAAAAAACAAAACTTAGTTCAAGATATTTTATCTGAAACACATTTTTTATTTCTCAAGTACATTTCCGGTTCAAATGTAATAATTGCATTAATATAGATTCTTTTTTTTTCACATTTTATTTTTGTTTAAATATGGCAGAAAGTTTTCCAAAAAAGTCCCATATATATATATACACACACACACACACACACATATATATATACACTTGATTTATTTAAACTTGCTGCCATTTCCATATTTAAATAATAAAATGTAAAAATGTAAACAATAAAATCAGAATCAGTATAAAATCTGAAAAATTCAATTAAATTCAAAATTTATATATGTATTTTTTTGTTTTTAAATATTATAAATGTCCTCTTTTAATAAATAAATATATAAACATTAATAATATTTTAAAGTTATTTTTTTGCTATGTTAAACGTTTTATAAATCAGTTGTGTTTTCCAAAAAGTCTTGAATTTGTATGCTGTTTACCAAGACGCTCCTTGTTTTCTCACATTCAAGCATATGAGCGATATCACACATCCGTCTGATAAAATCTGTGTCTCTTTCTCTGTTTTGTCTGTTCAGGAACGAATGCCGGAGTCTTTGAAATAAGAGGAACGAGCAAAGAGGAAAGACTGCGCTGAGGATCGGAGCGAGAGCGAGAGCGAGAGAGGAAGGAAGACAAGTGTACAGTACTTTTGGAATAGGAAGGAATACCAGACCGAAATAATGGGGAGGAAAAAGATTCAGATTGCGAGGATAATGGACGAACGCAACAGACAGGTAAAAGAGATGTTATCTTAATGGAAACAATGGAGATATGGCGCTCACTTCACAACTATGCAATAAATCTTAAGCACATACTCTCTCTCTCACACACACACACACACACATACACACAAACAGAATGCATCACTTAAGGAAGTGCCAGCAGCTTCTGACGCCAGCGTCACAAGACACTCACAAGCTGGATTCTCACTTTGGCCTGGCTGCTTTCGTTTTTGCATGTGCGTTGCGTGTTTGTGTGAATGTGAAATATAATTGTCCTAAATCACCATAATTGCTGTTTTTAATACTTCTTTAATTGCTGTATTTAATGCATTGCCTCTGCATTAGAGGATATGATGTGGAGAGTCTGAATAATTGAGGTTTGTAACGGAGTAGAGGAAACCGTGCCTTTACCAGCGGGTGTGTCATTCACCACAGCTAGCGCTTTCCAAACTATTAATCACCCGGGCTATTAGACGAGCAGGATCTGGACACTTACCATCCCGATCAAACCAGCTTTTCCCTGTCATGCCTGATGTTGTGATTTGTGGCATGGGTTTACATGGTTTATTTCGTAAATTAGGTTTCTGCAGCTTTTTTTTTATATTTATATTTACCGTTTATAAATCTGGGTATGTGTTGTGCAGGAACACTAGCGCAGGGCCCAAATCATGATTTGGAGCAGGATCTTTTTGATTTCATGGCTAACGCTGATAGCTGCAGCCATCAAGTATCCATGAGAATTGAACTCACCGTCTTCAGGTTTCAGCCAGGATGAACTCAGTTAAACTCTTGTTGGAATTTAAACTGGAGTGACGGGAAGGTGAATTTACTGACTTGCAGTTCAAAGAAATTTAACTTGTGATAAATTCTAGGAAATGAAGTTTTTGAGTTTTTGATCTTTGTACTTTTAACAAAACTTGCCTTTACAAATTTACAAGTATGTACATTTCCTTGAATTTCAGTTTTAATTCTACTGACATTCAAATTTTAATTCTGCCTCCTGTTTGGTACCTTAATTCAATATATTTAATTCAACGTATTTTACGAGGTGGCTTATTCGTACGAATTTGTACGAATTTGTACTCGTATGATTTTATACGATTTGTCTAAACCCCAGTAATGGTTACGAATTGTGAAACTCGTAAAATACATACGATTTGGCAACAATCGTATGTATTTGTATGAGTGTGGTCGTACGAATTTGTACGAATAAGCCACCTTATGAAAAATGTACGAATTGCCGTGAGATCGGGTTGGTAAAAGCAGTAATATTGTGAAATAATATTACGATTTAAAATAATCGTTTTCTATCGTTATATATTTTTCAATGTAATTTGTTCCTGTGATGTGGAACTGAATTTTCAGCATCATTACTCCTTTCTTCAGCGTCACATGATCTTTCAGAAATCATTCTAATATGCTAGCTTGACCTCAAGAAACATTTCTTATTATCAGTGTTGTAAACTGTGGAATATTTTTGCGGAAACGTGATACATTTTTTTAGGATTCTTTGGTGAATAGAAAATTAAAATGGGCATTTATTTCCAAAATAGTAATCTTTTGTAACATTATAAATGTCTTTATTGTCCCGAATGGTCAGTTTAATGCTTCTTTGCTAAATAAAAGTATCCATTCTTAAAAAACAAAGTTTGATTGGAAGTGTATAAACAAGCCCAAAACCAAAAAAGATCATCTGAAGGACCTATAATTGTAACATCAAGATCATTAGTCAACTCATGAATAGCTATAAAAAATTACAATTAAGAGCCTCCATTCAAGAACCTTTTAAATAAGTGTACAGGTTTTCCACTTGAGAAGAAAGGTTAAGTGTTCAGCCTGTTGCTTTACATGTTGTTCTTTGCTCCAGAACAATGCTATAGTGTTCAAGTGGACAGCAGCTCATGGTGCAGGATAAATGGTTGCCTGTCATCTATGTTTCCTCCCCCCACCTGTCACCCCCCCGCCCCCCCACTTCAATGACCAACATAGGGCCGGAAGCCGAGGCAAAGCCATTGTGGAGGGAAAGCCATTGGACCCTTCCTGTTATGACAGGAAATGCGCTCAAATGTGCTTCCTGACCCCCAGTGCAGTGGCACGATTAACCCCCTCTCAGCGCCCACCCTTTCCCGTGTTGTGGTGGTGAAGTTCTCCATGTTTGAGATGTCTTAACTCAAGTCAAATAAACTTTCATGCATCTTTACGGGGAAGCACGGTCGTGTAAATTTAGCTGCAGCCTCAAAGTGCAGTTTAGCATCAGAAAGCATCTAGGAAAATGTAAAATAAAATTGTCTTTGTGACTCAGACTTCTAAGGTAAATCAAGACAGGCTGAACATGGCAGTAAACGCACGCCGTGCGCTAAAGGCGAACGCTTTTTTGTCTGTATGTGTGTGGGGGCGTCTCAGTGAGCATGTGTAAGACATCTGTCGCTCCCGGTGCATGTGTGTGTGAGTGTGAGCATAATCTAAATCATGTGGAGGTGAGAGCATCAGCATGCTGAGCGGTAGGAGTGAGAAGATCACCCTGCTGGAGTTTGTTTGTGACAGAGAGCATGACGTCCGAACTCACGCACAGGGATCAGCGACACACAAACACCACCAACACCATGTAGATTAGATCTTCGCATTCATGTGTATTGCACATTGACATGCATGCATGAAGTATACACTGTTGAAAGAGAGAAAGTGCTCTTGAATATGTCATTTATTTCTCTTAGAAATTAGATTAAATGGAGAACATTCTGCTTTGCAAAACTGTTAAAAAAAGAGTGTCTATTTGGTATTTTATTTCTCCTGAGGAATTTTAAGAAAAAACATTTTTTTTTTTTAGACAAATAGCTCTGGCTTAAACTGCAAAGCATGGTGCTGGCTACGCCAGAGTCATGGGTTCAGTTCCCAGGAATTGCTAAATTCTGAGACATAATTGAAAACTTGAGATATGAAAGAGCAACCTCTGAGCAATAAACTTTTACTGTATTTGAGGATTTGTCTTTTCAGTTGTTTCAGTTCATTCATTCTTTCTCTGGAGAAATATCTGCTGCTTCACTGAGACCTATCTCAGAACTCCATTAAGTCTCCAAAGCTAAAAGCCAACTCTTAGCATTAACATTTCCTTTCTATCTCATTTTGATGCCAGAATTTAATAATCCAGAGTTTAAATATTTCAGGCAGATGCCCAAGAGAGTTCTTCGGGTTTGTGCGGCTGTTTCTCACTCAGTTTCATTGCCATCTCATCACAGATGGAGAGTTTGTTCTGTGAGGGTTTAAATGCTGTCTTTGGGCAATTGTCCTTTCCAAATGGAACTTGCGCTACGCTGCCGGCGTTCCTAGGTGATGCTGGGTCATCATTAGCCAAAGCAATCCTATGAACCCTGCCATCCAGGGGCTGTCAATTTGTGAAGCGTGCTGGGCAGAATTTCACCTTGAACTCCCCAGTCTAAATTTAGCATGGCACGCAGAGCTCTGATAGCTCTCTAACCAGAATACCCTGTCAAACTATTTGGTTTTGGACGGATGGGGCCGTGTACACTCTAGCTATAAGTTTAAATCTAATGGGGCATGCAATTGCCAATGAAAAGAATTGCAAATGCATTTGAAGAGCAAGTCAATAAAGCTAATATTCTATTTTATCAGTTCACAAGAAAATGTAGCTAAATTAGAGCCACTGAGTTTTGGGTAGTAGCTATGTATTTATGTTACGAGCATTTCTTGGGTAGAACTTCCTTTAGAACTTACTTTAGCTCATGCAGAAGACCATTGTTTACAATGGAAAGGTCATGGGTTTGATTCCCTAAGAATGCATGAACCGATAAACTGTATACCATGCAGTGGAAGTCGCTATGAACAAAAGCATCTGCACAATGCCAAAAATGAAAAGTAAATAAGATAGTTAAGAATCCTGGTGAGGACTCAAAATGCTGGTGATCAAGGTTGACAACAGACAACGCTGTCCAACAATTAATACATTTTGTTTGTCATTGTCATCAAATCTATCCCAATTTAACCCTCCCTTTGTTCTTTGGTTCATCAGGTTACGTTTACAAAGAGGAAGTTTGGACTAATGAAGAAGGCCTATGAGCTGAGCGTTCTGTGTGACTGTGAGATCGCCCTCATCATCTTCAACAGCACTAATAAACTGTTCCAGTACGCCAGCACCGACATGGACAAAGTTCTGCTTAAATACACTGAGTACAATGAGCCCCATGAGAGTCGGACTAATTCGGACATCGTGGAGGTGAGTTCCCTTTGACAATAAGCACAATGTTTTTGACAAATACATTCAGGGAATTTGAATCAGATGCCTCACCGTGAGATCAGGTAGGGTTCATTTCTGGTGGTGATTTGTTAGGGAACATGGTCCTTGCAAAACACGTTTGGCACATGCCTTTGTGCTCTATAAGAAGGGATCAGGCTAAAGGACAGGGACAAGGACTGTACCGTATCTCGTCAGGACCAAGTTATGCAACTGGTTTAAGAGGACATGGCAGATGCCACTGTCCAAGCCAGGTGGTCTGCACAGAGACTTAAGATCATGTTTGCTCATCACTGACACCTTTTGTGACATGTGAGCTCCTGAAAAGGTCACGAGGCAAGCGTGGGTAGCTTTAGATAAGGGTTTCCTCGTCCTCTAATCTAAGACTTCAGCATCTTCTGCTGAAATCGCCACCGAAAGACCAAAGAGCAACTGCAAAACTGCTCTCAGCTCCTCCAAACCACCTGTCAAGACTGACTTTGGGAAGAGAGAACTTGAAGGTTCCCACCCCACATGCATGAAAGGCCATGGCGCTCCCATTGGGAGCAGTGGGAAAATATTTCCCCTGGAAAAGTCCCTTTTCCAGTAAAAACACCCGATTGATTTGCGTAGAGGCCTTGTGGTGCCACACATACAAACGCTCTTCTCTTACTAAGTAAGTAAGGGATAAAGAGAAACACACAATAAGGATGAGGAATAACAGGTTGGATGCTGAAAGGGGCGTATTTAAGCACTCAGTTATGGTGAGGGATCTCTTTATCTTTGTGCGTTCGAGCAGGAGCTGGTTATTGTTTGGCAACTCACTTCACTTGCACATAACAAGATGCGAATCCATACTCTATTATTATACTATGACTGTTCAGTCTAGTGTTACATCGTTCGACATGCCATTTGCAACATTGACACATGCATCACAAGCAAAGCCCTGAGGTCAGATTTAGTTGGTTTTTTTATGAGCCTGAGAGGGAAACAGCATGGCTTGCCTCATGGGAGGAGAAACATTAAGTCTGCACGAGGCAAATCTCACGGACACCCTGCCAAGCCAGTAAGGAGCCGGGATAATCCCATTTCCCCGATTAGTGTAATCTGAAAATGCTCCTTTTAATCCTAAAAACTGACAGCGTGCACTGTAACCCCATGTCATCACCCTGAAATGCACGCTTTCCAGACCCCACACCTTTAGATTTCCTCCATACTGAGAATTGTCATCGAGACCGTTAGCGCAAAGGAAGGAAAATGTTAATTATTTCCAAAGGTCGCGTTGTTAATGACTACATGGCCAGCTAATGAGATTGAGCAAAGCTCTGCGTATGGTAGTTGACCTCTTGTGTTTGGTCTTGTGCTGGAAGGCATTGGAGGTGACAACCTTCCCCTCCTCCAATTTCACCCACACAAACCTCTGAGAAAACATGCCTCCAGCGCTTGGCACATCGATCTGATTTCAAATGTAACGAAGAAAACATCGTCAACCTACTTTTATTAACTGGCTCCATTTCAGGCACATTTGCCTCAAACGTATTTCTACTCTCCTAATTTAGATAATTTGTCTTCATGTAGTTGCATGCCAATGCATTCTTAAGCACTTCATTTTGTTTCCCATTCCCAGTTCACTCACAGTTCTCCATGTGAGAAGGTTTGCCTTAAAGTCATTGCTTCACATTCCATTGTGCAGTTTGTTACATCTTTGGCTAAATTTATGTTTAGAAGTGTTTTGATGGGATTGTTTGCTGCGGCAACGGTTGCCTTGTGTATTCGGGTGATGCTGGTTGCATGCACGCATGATGGCTCTTGATCTTCCATTGAACCTTGATGACGATTGACAGATTAAATCCGTGAATCAGATTTGCAGGGCTTATACCTCTCTGTTAACACTGTCACATTGCAGTCACAACATCAAGATGATGCCAGGAACTAGACCTTTTTGCTGTTACAGACAGCTTTTGATCTGATCCGACTTTGATATTTATGTTTATATAAGTATTTTGCTCTGCATTTGATATATATATGTTTATATAAGTATTCAAATACGTTTTTTGTATTTTTTTCCCCCGAAAGAAATCAGTGCCACTCTCATCCCTTCAGGAATTTCACCAAAAGAGAGACGTCTTTGTTTTGCATTCCTTCACCCTGCCTTTTTCACAAATGGGTTAACATGAGTTAACTGCTCCACTTAGTAACAGCGTGTTGTATTTTGCGCTTTTGGCCTGAGACTCGTGGTTATTTATAAGATGGAGTTCTTTCACATTCTTTACCCCTCTGCCTATTTCCGTCCTCTGTCCTGGGCAGAGAGCAGCTGAAGTTCTCATAGCGTTAGAAAATCAGGAGCAGACGCCCAACTTGTGTGCCAGACCTCCTCCCCGTTCCAACCCTTTGTGTTTTTTGTGGTCCTTCCCCATTAAATGCCTGAAAACCGGTAGTTTTCTAAAAATAGAAAGCAGCACAGCTAAAAATAGCACCGGCCCGGCAGTCGTGCCAAGGAAAATGGAGAAGAATAGGCGTGGAGTGCTGGAGAGAGAGAGAGAGAGAGGACAGCCAGGCTTGTCCCACACCCCCCACTCCATTTTCCGAGAAAAACTGACCACAGACGGTGGCGTACTTCAATAAAGCTTAAATCAAACTTGTTAAGATGCCATTTTCACACTTTTAAGAGAGGGAAAGGAGAGTTCTTTTGATAACGTGACTTCTCGTGGCATGCTGACTGTTTCTCGTGTCTGTTTCTGTCGGCTCATATCTGCCATCTGTTCAGCTATGTAAACTTGAAAACATGGTGTGAAATTTGGGCGTGCAGTGACCTCAGCCCACATTTGGGTCATTGTTCTGATCCGCTCATGCTTAGAGTTTGAAACGCAGTATTTACTGCCCTGTTTTCTTCAACCTCGATTGAACGACATCAGAGGGCGGTTTTACATTCCACGATTAATCTGAACCTTGTTGCGTGAGTCAGGTTTTCCAAGACCCAACAGCAAGCCAGCGCAGCACAAAATGCCTCGCTTTTACCAAGACTCTATTCTTTCTGAGAGTGCTAATTGTTCGCTGGTAACAATAACGCTTTTGAAGCCCATTTCCAGATAGGCTACCCTTGATAAGAAGTTCCAGAGACAAATGCTGTTAATTGACGGCGAGGGGGCAATGCTGTATTTCTCACTGCTGTTGCAGCTGATCGTAGAGCGTAAGGTCGGCCGTTATTGTGGCACGCAACGTGTCAAATACAGTTCAGTCTGGTGACTGTGAATGATTGGTGCCCACAAGAGCCCTTTATTGGGCTACAGTGAGAGGCTTTGTGTTAAAAAGGACTTGATCAGTAATAATTTAACATGAATAAGCTCTATAGATGCTGTAATGGAAAAACAAGTCTTTTGAGAGGTCACATGACAACAAATGTAAAGAGATGGCATGCTTGTGTGTGATAATGTGCGATTATTAACAGGAAAGTCCGAGAGGGTATTCATTCAAATTCATAAATGTGGACCTGCTTGACCCCGGGAATGATTTTTGTGAGGAATTCTTGCCTCACGTCAGCTGCAAAGAAGTCGGGAGGTGTCGTTTTCCGAGAACTGACAATCAAACCACCCAAGAACACCAGGGAGCACAGAACGTTCACTTTTCTTTGAGCCCAACTTGGTTTCGGGACACTCTTCCGTTTCCCCGCGGTCGGATTGGATATGCACTGTGCCGGTTACTATCGTAATTACACTCTCAAGTGCGTTTAATACCAAACACGCGGCGCTCAACTGGTGGGAGTAAAAGAGAGGGCCTTTGATTCGTTATTATAGGGTACTGGGAGCATCAAAGGAGGTAAATTACCCAGAGGTCCCCAGTGTGGCATTTTCCAAACATTGCCCAGCTGCTGTGGTCAGAGCAGCTGGTGGAAAGAGCCCTGGAGGAGGGCCAGACAGTGCCACGCATTGACCAAGCGACCTGCCGCAGGAACGGGGGCGTCCCCGCCGGCTCACCCGAATGGCTCTAATAGGATTCTGCCTCTTTGACGGCTTTCGTTTTTCCACCCCAATCCATCTGCTTTTGATAAACTGAGCTTGATATACCAGTGTTTAGGCAGCACGAATCGAGTCTTATTTGCGCTTTTTCTGTGAACTGATTATGTGCCTTTTCCTTTTCTTCAACATGCGTTTCTGTTACGATAGCTGCCGCACTTGTCTGTGCACATGGTATCGTGCTGCCAGTTTTTGTGACTCACTGCATAAATCACCAAGTTTCCACACAGGCAAACATGACACATGCACACATGCATGTCTGAAGAGGTGGAAGAAGTTCTAAGTCTAATATCTCTACTGACACGTGAGACAATAAGGCGACATTTCCTTCAACCGAGCCGCCTTTTTGTGGTCACATGCGCTCAGTTTGATTGCTTTTTTGGGTGGCTTGGATGTGGTCGTGTTTGCTGCTGAATGGTGAAATGCATTGCCACCTTGGCGTATATGTGCATGTTCCTTAAAGGAAAGACATGAGATATCTTTACTGTTTCGATTTGTTAGACAGCGGTGGCGCTAGAGACTTTTTCCATGTTTCCTGCATCTCATATTGTTCAGCTTTTCTATGTTCCTCAAGAAAAACATCTGATATTTAAATACATAAGATCTATGAAAGAACACCTTTTATGCAATACACTCTCCAATCTCAGTTGTTTATAAAATTATTTTATTTCTATCTAGGCATTTAGGAGAAACGTCTTATTCTTAAATGAGATGTAAATGAATCTCTTAAGCAATGAAAAAGCAACGTATGAGTAATATGTTCTTACTGCATGCTAACAGTTAACTAATTTCTTTCAAATTTTCTTTTCATAAGGCATTTGAGAATACTTCGGCAACAAAAGTTGAGGTATAAAGGAAATCTGAATGAGAACTCCGTGAAGTCTCCCGAGCGATGATTGAGCAACCTACAGTATGAGTAATATAATCTTCCTCTGGGTTGGTGTGTGAGCCGTTTGAATGCAGTTTCTCAGACTTTGTCCTTGTTTAAATGTCTCCTGACACAGTGGACTGTAATGAGCCTGGTTTGAGGTGAGGCCGAGACCACCCATGAGGACCTCAGAGGAGGGTACAAGGTGACGTGACGCCCTCAGTCGTTCACTCAGTCAGTCAGCTGCTGGCCAGCAAACGGCATCAGTCAGCTGTCTCCACACGTTACCACCTGCTAATGCACATCCAACATCATCTCTCCGCTGAAGGTTACTGGCTAGCACGCAATATAGGACGCCATGTCTACATGTGGACAGACTGGGGCTGTCTTTGTCATGTGGGAGAGCGATGCAGCACTGGTTTAATTAGGAGCAAGTCTCCGTAGAGTCGACAAGACTAGGAGCAGAAGGAGGCACTGATGGCTGTGTCTCTCCTCTCTTCTCCTCTCTCCTCTCCACCCTCACTTCAACTTTAGTCATAGCTGAATGCATTTTTTTGTAAAGTTGTTGCAAAGTAATGCCAGAAACTTTTTATTGGTAGCCAATGTATTGTAAAAAGTGCTCAGAGGTTGCTCTCTCACAGCAAAGGACAGTTTTCAGAAGTTTTATTTAAGGCCAGAAACATTTGCATTCGCATATTCACATTTTTGGTCTAATAATCAATCGGCTCTCCTATGGTTTTCTTTCAAGTCCTTTGGAGGACATTGAAATTAGACATTTATACGACAGCTGGCAATGGAACGCAATGAAATGCAACTGGAATCTAACTGAAAAAAAAAAAAACATATGCAATTTTTCTTTACATACTCGTGTAGACTGTCTTGGATCTAAGAATGAACTTTGTCTGGGATGTTTGTCCTAAACAAAGTTAAAATATGCATACATGAATCAAGAGTTGGCATACAGTATGAATTTGGAGCTATAAAATGAATCTCGATAGCATATGCCAGAAAATGTGGTCTTGGTTGAAATTGGGAGTTCATAATGAGATCTTGAATTTGTTTTTAAAAATTTGTGCATATTTTGAGACATTGTGTGGAGATCGCATGAACTCCTTTTCCAAGGTGAAAAATCGGACAAAAAAAATGAATTAATCATTTATTTACCCTGTCATTTCAAACCAGTTTTTGGAGAGTACCCAAGAATGTATTGAACGTAATCAGTGTTTACATTTGGGGGGAAATCACGCACATGAACGTAATCTGTGTAATAAACGTTGTTTATGCTTAAGGGAAAGCATGCATACGCATTGTATTACTTTCTAAAATGGCAGAAGATGTAACTCGGGGGAGAAGAATGGTTGAGTAAATTATGTTATTTTAGCAAAACTGAAGTTGACTTTTTTACCATTGTACTTACTACATTTATGGACTTGAGAATATAACAGTTGCGTTGCTGTCTATAGAGGATCAGATAGCCCTCAGATTTCATGAAAAAAATATCTTAATTTGTGTTCCGAAGATCTTACGGGTTTGGAACGACATGAGGGCGAGTAATTAATGACATAATTTTCATTATGGGGTGAACTAACCTTTTAATCTAACTGTCATCTTAAAGTTGAGTCAGGCTCTGGTCGTTGTCCTGTTTTTGGTGTGTGTTGAACTGAAGAGGAATGCTCGGCTGAGCACGACCCTCCCCTGTTGGTCTGGAGCGGTCCGTGCCGGTCTGAATGTTTAGTCTGCTGATGTCAGGTTTTGGGATCCAGCCGTGTTGCTAAAAGCACCGAGCCGGGTCGGACTGTGAGCTGGCGGTGTGATTGGGGGGGATGGCTGGTGTAGGGTTGCTGGGTGGCACTGGGGCAAAAAATAGCCTTCTACGGACATCCCTGGGGTTCGAGGCTGTGATTGGCTGTGGCCCCAGCTCCGCCCTTTCCCCTTGAGCCGAGCAGATTTGTTGGACAGGTGCAAGGGCCCTGACAGGTGGAGATGTCTTGAATGAGTGGAATTGCTGTGGTCCAGCGATGTGGCTGCTTGCCGACGAGTGAAACGCTGAGATCAGGCAGAAAGAGAAACCCAGCTGCATTGCTGTATTTGACTTTAGATCAGCTTTTTACCTTGAATTTAACTCACAAAAACATGGACAGTTCACAAAAAAAAGTGTATTATTCTGACATGGCCATTAAAAACCTAAGATCAAACTTTTAGCTTTTTGTATGAATAATAGTAATAATGTTGTTTTGCATATAGTAGCTCCGCTAATGAGAGCAGAGTGAATAATGCAAATTTGTATTCCGTTTTAAGTCAACGTTTGCTCAAACTGGACTCGGGCTTCAGATGAAAGGATCAGGCTCTTCTGAGGAGTCAAAGGCTCTCTTTTCTCAAGCAGGAAGAGCTTTATTTGTTTTCAAATATAGCCCTCGTGTGGTCAAAAGAGGAAATTGCTCCAGTCCTAAAGGGATATTTGTACAGCATTTATTTAACAGCATCTGTGGCTTGTCCTCTGTTACTATGGAAAATTATTTTGTTTTTAATGCTTAATTTTTTATGCTTAATTCTTTTTTTTTTTATTAATTTATTTTTATTGCATTTTTGTACTATTGTATCTAATTTGAACCCAGATAATGCCTTTTCCTTTTTCATCTGTGAACAATTTTCTGTCTCGATGTGTCTTGGGTATAATCATCTAGAAATATTTCTTTTTTTTTTTTTTACAATATTTCAATGTTTTTGTGTATTTGTTTCAGACTCTGAGGAAGAAGGGTCTAAACGGCTGTGACAGTCCTGATATCGATGCTGAAGATTCAGGCCACAGTCCAGAATCTGGGGACAAATATTGTAAAATCAATGAGGACATTGACCTGATGATCAGCAGGCAGAGACTGTGTGTAAGTGTCACAAACCGAGCTGGAATCTCAAAATAGTCAATTATTAGCAGATTCGTTGACCTGGCTGATAATACACTACATTCAAGATTTTTTTATTTTCCATTTACATACTACATTTATATATTTTTCAATAATTTAATGTTGATTGATTTCCATGCATTTTGATTTATAGGCCATCCCCCAGTCTAATTATGACATGCCCATCTCAATCCCTGTGAGCAACCCCAACAGCCTGATCTACAGCCACCCGGGAGTGTCCCTGGGCAACCCCAACATGCTGCCGCTGGCCCACCCCTCCCTCCAGAGGAACAGCATGTCCCCTGGAGTGACCCACCGGCCCCCGAGTGCAGGAAACACAGGTACCGACCCGCACCGGGCTCTCCACTTTGCCAGGGACTCCTGGTATGATCAAATAATGTTCATTTCCACGCTTTATTGACATCATTAGAGAGGACCACCAACAGCTCCACAGAGGCTATGAAAACACGCCTTGCATGTATTCAAACACCACATCCAGATCATTACATGCGCTCAAATATTTCTTTCAGCCATATTCAACTGTGCCGGGCCGGGCCTGTAATATAAACACTGTGTGCTCGGCAGAACTCCTGAGGCTGTCCCAGAGACGAAAAAAAGTGTCTGTCTCAATGGGAGTTTTGGCTGCTTGTAAAGGAACTCCTGGTTTTCAGCGGGCAAATAAAAATTGAAAGGTCTATGTTTGTGGTCTCGGCTTCATTGAGAGGAAGTTTGGTCAGCTCAGGATTTATCCAAACACATTATCCGTACTCTGAGCACATGCATTTTTTTTTTCTCAAACATTTGTGTAGTTCTCTACCTAAGAAAAACATGGAAGTATAAATAATATGATTTCAATTAAATAAATGAAAGAAGAAGAAAAAAGTTGTTTTTTTCCAAACACATTTGGAAATGACATTTTCTTCAGGGATTACAATAAAATAAAATAAAACTGTATTCTCTTGTGATGCATGTATGCACCTTTGGGTCTTGTAGACAAGTGTGACAGTGTGAAAAGTCTTAGCAGTGTCCACAGGGGCCAAAAGAAAGCTCCAGATATGTGTGTTTAGAATGTATATAGAAAGAGAAAGTGGAAGCAATAGGAAGAAAAATGAACAAAGTGGTAGAAAAAGACAGTCTGTGGTGACATATGTGTGGGAAGCGTAATCCGTCTGTGGGCTTGTTATTATTGTCTAAAAGATCTATTTTGTGCTCTGGTCGGAGTCCTTCTGACCGCAGTGTCTGTCCTGTCATTATCCCTGGCCCTCCTGGAACAATTTGCTTCGTATTACAGGAGCAAAACTAAATATGAGTCTTGGCAGGGACCGCGACGTCTGAAACCGCGCAGGCTTTTCAAAGGTTTTTCTTGGACGGTGGCATCTTCTCCATAGGGCCGAACGGGGTTTGTGGGTTCGGGTAGACTTACAGATGGGGTTTTTTTCACACTGGCTCTCGTACATATATTTCGAGCGGCCCGTCTGGCCGCAGGAAGGAGGCGTCAGTCAGGCGTGGCGTACGTGTTTTGAGTGTCAGTCTTGTTTAATGTCTTCTCTGTCCTATCCTCAGGTGGCCTTATGGGTCCAGACCTCAGCAGCGGAGTGGGCACCAGCGCTGGTAAGAGTCATGTGTATTTACCATACATGTGTGTTTGCTGTCCTAACAGACAGACGGAGCCACTCGGTTTGATTCAAAGCTTCCTTTTGGTTGGCTAGTTCCCCCCCGGATATTTACCCAGTGCGGCGCTTTAGGATGTCGCAGCGAGGGTATATTTAAAGAAGCGTTTCATAAAAAACTTCCTACGGTGAATTCTAATATGATGAAGCCGTCAACACCTTCGAAACATATAACGCAACGTATTCATAGCACGCCGAGATTCGAGGCTCTGATTGCACCACAAAAAGGTCCAAATATCTCAAAGGTGTACCGTTTGTTAGTGAACATAGTTCATTGATGAAAAGGATTAAAAGCCGCTAACATTCGAGCCAACGCATGCATGAAAGAGTTTTAGTGAAGCTCACAGAAAATGGACTTTGCACATTGTACTACTCGCTGGCTTTCAACACCAGCACCGGTTTGGTGCAGAAGACCCAAACAGACCATAATGAAAAGCAAATGTTGAAAACTAGAAGTCTAAATTGACTTAGCAACTTTTTTTCCCCCATTTGCAAGTCTCTGGATATATCGAAACATCTAAAAGTGATTCTTTGTTAGCTGTTGTTAACATCTGAGAAAATGTTCAAGTGAAAGTGCTGTTGAACGTTTATTTTTTTTCCCAATCGTTACTCGTAAGTCAGTTCTGTGGTGTTACTGTGACAGATGGCAACAATTTAGTGACAGCGTCTTGAAAAAGACCACAGAGCTAATATTGCAGCAGACTTCTTAGAAAGCATGTGGTAACGTAAAATATGAAAAGATATAATATCTTGAAAGCAACCACAGATCCAATAACATGTGACATTATTTTTCCTGCGTTTTAGACAGATTTATCAAAAACTGTGACAGCTGTCGGATCCACCAAGTCATTTTAAGGTTCAAGGGACATTTTTTATGACCTCTTCAAACAAGGAATAGTTCAAAAGACCTTTCTGAATATTTTTAAAGATGTGCTTCATAACACCACAGAAGTGGAACCTTCTAAAGGTCAATTTTAATATAAATATATTGTTATTAGCTTTATTATTATACAGAAACTTTTTTATCTATTCTTCTTCTTTATATTATTATTATTATTATTATTATTCTAAAATGATAATAATGTAGATAAGTAGTAGTAGTAGTTGTAGTAATAATAATAATAATAATAATAAGTCATTATTATTACTATTATCATTTATTTGGTTATAAATAACGTTTATTTGGATTTTTTTTGCATTATAAATATATTTGCTGTCACTTTTTATGCTTCCTTACTAATTAAAATAAATGGGAGCACTTTAGTAATAGGGATCAGTTCTCTATATCTAGTTTACTATCTATCTTATTAGCACGCATATTAATAACATATTGGCTGTTTATTAGCATTTATAAAGCACAGATTCTGCATGACCATATTCTACATCCCTAATCCTACACAATACATAAACTTAATAACCACCTTACTAATTATTAATAAGCAGCAAATAAGGAGTTTGAGGCAAAAGTTGTAGTAAATATTTTGTTAATAGTGAGAATTGGATCATAAAATAAAGATTATTTTAATTAACAAATTAATTTCTTTAAAAATATACATTGTATATATTATGCATATATGTAATCTGTTACTTCCACCAAACATATTGTCGGAAGATTACATTTATGTGGGTAAATTGTCAATTATGCAAATGTAGGGACATGATTTGATGACACCTAAAGCTTTATGTTTATTTTTTTTTGTTTTCTCTACTTCATAATTTATAAAAAAGAAATCAAATACATTTCCATAAATCTCCATTCATGTTTTGATGTAAGTTCTATATTGCATTTATGAAATGTGAAATGTGAAATTGCTTTGACGTGTTCTGTATGGTCACTAGGGTTCGACTTACGCGTCCTCTCTGACTGTCCCACAGGAAACGGGTATGGAAACCACCGCAACTCCCCTGGTCTGCTGGTCTCTCCGGGGAGCATGAGCAAGAACATGCAGACCAAATCTCCTCCGCCCATGACCATGAGCATGAGCAACCGCAAGCCCGACCTGCGAGTCCTCATCCCTCCCGGCTCAAAAAACACCATGCCCTCCATCGTGAGTTCACACAACCATTACAAGTTCAGCTGCAGTTAGTTTGATGACCAGCATTGCCAATATGAAACCAATTCAGACCATCGGGTATATGTCATAAAATATGATTTTATTAGGACTAATTAGAATTGTATTCTTTTCCACTGCTCACCAGTCGGAGGATGTTGACATGTTGCTGGTAAGTAGTATCAAAATCGCAGTGAAACACGATTAACCATCAAACAAAGACAAACTAGTTCTTATGTCAAATGCACACAAAACTCATTCCTCTGTTGCCAAGGGGACTGCTTTAGAGGTTCCCATAGCAACAGTGGAACTCTGGCTGGATGTTGGATGAGTGCGGGGTGGAGGGTAGTTACCCGTTATTGGTCACATGATCTATTAAGCAGTTAGATGGGGCAGATATGACACCACCTGCACATTTACTCAGACCAATTCAATTTTGTTGCTGTTGTTTTAAATATCGCATTTGTTTCCCACAGAACCAGAGAATAAACAACTCCCAGTCGGCCCAGTCTCTGAGCACACCGGTGGTGTCTGTAGCCACGCCCACTCTGCCAGGACAGGGAATGGGCGGCTACCCATCAGCCCTCTCTACCTCATACGGTACAGGTAAGAGTCTGATAATACAACACAACACATTACTCCAGTCTTCAGTGTCACATGATCCTTCAGAAATCATTTTAATATGTTGATTTGCTATTATCATCAGTGTTAAAAACAGTTTTGGTGCTGGTTGCGAGATACAGAATCAGAATTTGTAAATAGAAGTATTTTGTAACATTATTGTCACTTTTGAAGAAAAAAAAATTCTTCCCCCAAAGTTTTGAATACTATTGTATTTAAAATTGTATTGTTTATTTTAATTTTATATTTTATTGTGCACATTTTACTATTGTCATTCTTTTTTTTGCATTAACTGTTTATATATTGCTCAGTTCATCTGAACAATATGAAAAGTCTTGAATACACCACCAGGTGGCGCCATTGACTTATTGTTGTTTGAGCATCTTCCTCTTGCTGTCTCCTAGAAGATTGAAAGCAGTCTTTACAGAGATCTTTCTCCCTTTCCTCTCTCCTTCTAGAATATTCTCTCAGCAGTGCAGACCTGTCCTCTCTGACTGGTTTTAACAGCTCGGCTTCTCTTCATCTGGGTTCGATGACCGGCTGGCCGCAAAACATGCAGCATTCTGGTCTTGTACATCTAGGGTGAGCAGAATCCCCCTGACCCAAGCACCCGAAACACACTGGATATCAGCTGAAACGCTCACTATAACCCCAGAAAAATCACTGTAATCACATCATAATGTCATTTATTCAAATTCAAAATGTGTTATTCATTATAATAATTTATTAAAATTCAATGATGTCAAACTAAGAATAATAATCTTAAATGAATGTTAATATTTTCAGTCCAACTTTTTACTAAAATGGTTTTGCTGGGAATCTGAGATTTTATTTTCATTACATCCTCAAAATCAAGTTAATTTTAATAACTTAATATTTCATGTTATTTTAACTTTTCACTTAAATAGTTTTGCTGAAAAAATGGGTTTTATATTAATTATATTAAAAAATTGTAATAAAATGTCAAACTAATATATAATATAATCTCAAATACATGTTAATATTTTCAGTTCAACTTTCACTTTATTTTGCAGGGAATCTGGGTTTTAATTTTTAATTAAATTGCTAATTTTTTTAAATAAAATATCAAACTAATATATAATATATACATTTTCACATCCATGTAAACATTTTTACTTCAGTTTTGCTGTGAATATGGGATTTTATTTTTATTACAACGTAACACTTTGAATTAAAATATGTGAAACCAATATAATACAATACATAACAATCTCAAATTCACTATTTCAGTCTGTTATATCAAAATTTAAGTTCAAATTTCTACTTCAATAATTTTGCTGGTCATGCAATTTCTCATAAAAATATACGTATTAAATCCAAAAAATTTAGCTTAATGAACTTTACTGTTTGAAAAGTATGGAAGGGGCATTAGAAAATAAATAGTTCGGATTAATTTCTAAGAAATAGTGTGAAATTCATCAATCTTTGCAGATGCATTATTTTCCTCTGCGTCTAATGGTGTCTTTTCCCTCCGGCCGCAGGAACTGCACCAGCACGCAGTTATGTCAGAGCTCCACCCTCTCACTGCCATCCAATCAGAGCCTGCACATCAAGTCTGAACCCGTGTCTCCTCCCCGAGACCGGGCCGGAGGCACCCCGGGGGGCTACTCCCAGCCTCCGCCCCAGCAGCAGCAGCAGGGTCAGCTGCGGCAGGACGCGGGCCGCTCTCCGGTCGACAGCCTGAGCAGCTGCGGCAGCTCGTATGAGGGCAGCGACCGCGAGGAGCACCGCGTCGACTTCCACTCGCCCATGGGACTGATGAGACCCTCTCCGGACGAGCGGCAGAGCCCGTCTGTCAAGCGCATGCGTCTGTCCGAGGGCTGGGCCTCCTGATCGCGGACGGCTTTTCTATGCAAAGATTTCACTTTAGTATTATTCTATTTGTTTCTGCGGAGTGTGAGTGCTACATCAAGTATTACAATTGATATATATATGATAAACGGGGCGGGTGGGTGGGTGTGTTTGTGATTTGGGGTCGGGGTACATGGGACATGCATCGCTTGTGCCACGTGTGGGGAAAACTACAAAAGACAAAAAAATGATACATGCAATTTATGCAGTGTATACAAGCATACAGGATTAAAAAGAGAAGTCTGGTACTCTTGTTTGGTAAAGCTATGTTTTAGTTTCAGTAATATATTACGCATAATTAAACTATTAATAGAGGCATTGACGTGTCTCAGGGCTCGTACAAGTAATATTTCCGTACAGACCGGGGCCTTTACGTTCACCGTCAATGCTCACTTGCAAATGTATGTTATCACAGACGTTGTTGTGTTGCAGGTTCAACGTATTTATGTAAATAGATAACAATTAGGCTTTTGGGTAAATGAGCCTGCCAGGATTTGCAGGTTTCTTTACGATTAACAGAGTGAGAGAGAAAGCCATCACGCACCATTTGAAGACTAACACGGGGCCCGGGGCTGAGGAGTTTCCAAATACACAAATTCTCTTGTAGATGTTGTTGATATTTCAGAGCCGGGTTAACAACGTTAAAGTTCTCCGGGCCATGTACTGCCTATCCCCGGTGGAAGAGATGTACAATACATTTTGCTTATATTTTCATAAAAATGCAGAGCATTTGTTGCTACCTGTTGACCACATGAGTCAGAATGTGATTTCAAGCTTTGCCGATGTTGAACAGAAAGGTAAAGCAGTGTGAGCTCCAAAAATAAAGCCATATAAACAATTTCACATTTTTCTGATCTCCTGTTTTTTTTTAATTCATCAGGTTATGGACATTGCGTATGCCTCACCAAGGCTTCAAATATTTGATAAAAAATACAGTAATATTGTTAAATATTTTTACAAGTTATAATAACTGGTTTCTATGTGAATATATCGGAAAATGTCATTTAATCCTGTGATGCAAAGCTGAATTTTTTGCATTATTAGTGTCACATGATCCTTCAGAAATCATTCTAATGTGCTTAGTTGCTGTTTAAACTCTTCTTATTATTATCGATGTTGAAAACTTTTTTTTCTTCTTTTGGTTGTTTCATCAGGTTATGGACTTTACACATAGACTGTAAACGTTTTAAAAGAGAACATTTCATTTTGACATTTTTGCAAACATGGGAATGTTACATTTGGATTTTCCCCACTATATTAACGTTAGGCTACTTTAAGAGAACATTGACAGAACATTGGCCAAATTCTGAAAACGATTCCTGATAGCAAGGTTGGTGCAAAATACTACCAGTCTAGCTCCCTCAGTGTGTAGTCTTTGTAGTGTTTTTTTAACAGTCTTTAAAACACACTTATCAAACTACTGTGGTAAAACGTGCAGCTTCAGCGTCAAAACTAAGAGGCATAAATCCTTATTTTACACCATCATGACATATTCAGCTTTTGAGTTCACTCTCATTTCACAGCCTAAACTGAGATCTTCAACTTCATATTTAAAACATAAGTCTACAGTAAACTTTTTATGAAATTTTTAAATTTGTGGAATATGAAATTGCTATGTTCTGCTATGGTTTGATGGACTCATTCCTATACGTTTATTTTTTCCTTTAATATCCAGATACATCAAATGCTCTTTTAAAATCATTTTGCAAGGACAAACACATTGTCGAAAACATTTATGGTTCTGTTACACATATTTATTGCTGGAAGAATTCAAATGACATTTAACACCTTTAATGACTTAATGTGACGTGATATACAATTAACAATGAAGGCAGGAAGTAAAAGGAACGGACAGAATTTCTGCTTCTATATTAAAATAAAAATAGACTTTTTGGTTCGAAATACAACTGTTTCATAAAGAGAATATGTTTATAAAAGCGCGTTTTTTATTTTTATTTTTTAATTATTAGCCTATTAGAATGGCTGTCGAATCATCCTTATTTTATTATTATTATTTTACAATAATACAAATATCAAGTCGGGTTTGGTAATATGGCGATGTCTCGAGATACACTCAGACAAATCTTCCGTGAAATTAAAATCGTAAAGCTGAAATTAAACAAGAAAACCTACTCCAGTCGACAGCACGAGGAAATGTGAATTAAGTAAATGCACGTTAATGCGTTTTAATATACCATAATATAGATCTTTGTTTATGCCATTAAAATTGCCACCAAAAACGACAAACCAAATAAAAATTATTTTTCACAATCAGAATAAAACATATTTCAGATCACGACCAACAGCAGTAATTACTTCTATAATGATATTTATTTATTTATTTTTATTTTTTTGAGAATAGTCAAATACATATAAAGTACGAACACATCAATAATGTTTAAAGCTTTGCATATATTTAGATATAATCTCTGATAGATAGATAGATAGATAGATAGATAGATAGATAGATAGATAGATAGATATGAATTTTATGAAGAAGTGCAGCTCAAAATATCCTATCAAACTGCTATTTAATCTGCTGTGAAAAATAAGCCTTCGACTGTCTGAAAACTGTGATAAATGAAAATTGCATTACAGTATTTCAACGACAACGATCGTCGATTTTTTTAGCTTCGTGATGGAAAAGCTCCTGTTGGACTGAAGCTGCCGCCAGGTGTCGCTGTAACTCAATAACAGACAGATCTCACACACACACACACACACACACACACACACGACTGGTCAGCTATCCTTGTAGAGACTCTCTATAGGCGTAATGGTTCCTGTCAGAATGAACAACTGTCGAAATATGAAGCTCGAGTAATGCATAACATGTTCTAAAATAAAATACATGAACTGATAAGAAATGCATTTTAAATAAAATGGTAAATAAAATAAGATTAAATGTCTAGGCTAAACTCTCAATTTCGCTTCCAAAATTCTGAGATGGCGAGATGTAGGTTATTTATTTTCTCGGATTTATCAATGTCTATAAAAGTCTCTTACCAAATAGCGGATATCTCACATTCTAACATATATTTAATATATATGGTATTTAATTAATATGGTAGTTCTAGGTACTAAATAGGCACCATATTTTAATTGTTTTATTTTAAGACATTCTTATAAACATTATTTGCGTTCAGACACAAATAATAATTTTAATTTTATCAATGTTATTAATAATTATAATTTTACATTATGGGAAACATGAGAGATGTTTGCGATTTGCTCTTGTGTCCCCGTGATGGACAGACTGAGACATCCACAATCAGCATGAACTCGAGACAGGAGCTGCCGGAGTCACTTCCACCCGGACCAGTGCCTTTTCATGTCAAATCTAGCTTTAGGAATATTGTTGGCTTATTTAGAATACATCATATATATCTTAGTTTATACCATTCCCTTTAGTGTTGATTCATAAATCTACTCGCAAATTAGGGTGCAAAAATCTGGTTGCAATGAAAATTGTCTGACGTTGTAGCATATAATATGCATGTGTTTCTCCTAAACCTAAACTGTTTAATCAAGACAATATTCCTTTTGATTTCCGTGAGAAATAAACCAGAATTAAAAACAAAGAAAAAATAATATTCCAACAAACCATTCTAGACAAATCAAAATACTCACCTGCTGATGAAAGAAAAAGAAAAAAAAACTTTGAGGTGCTTTGAAATTCTCAAAGAATAAGCTCCAGATGAGCTCCTGACGCAAATGAAGCCGCTGTTCTGCCTGGTGACAAACACAAAGACACATCAAGCAGCTGATTATTACACGCGTTAATTTCTAACATGCTCTGATTTCCTTCCAACGGCATTAACATCCAGAATAAAAAATAAACTCATAGACCAACATACTCCCTAGAAAATTATTATTATTATTATTATTATTATTATGCACGAGACATTGTTTCGTCTGAATGTCGTAGTCATTATGGCTTAATTTGCATATTGAGCATCACTAATTTCCTCTGAGTATCTAAATATGGCTGCACGTAACAAACACGATGACGTCACTGAACGTGACCCCCTCCAGTCCTGCATCAAACGAGTCTAAAACCCATAGAGATTAATAGTAATAGAAAGGAAATAGTAAAGTAATTAGAAGAAAAACGCTACTCTTCGTGAGTGGGAAATGTATAATTGTACCCAAATTGTAGAAAATGTCAGTAGATAGGCTACGCATGAAAAACAACACTTGCATGTGCAGACATGCTGGACACACAGATCCTTTTCAGGTGAGTCACACCTGGTCACATTTCATTTGGACATTTTGAAGACCTTCGCGCAACAAGAACTCAACAGCAAGTTGAATTAAATATTAATATCATCGCGCGTATAATGCAGAGGTAGAAGGGGTGGATCATAAATTCACCCCCCCCCCCCACCCCAAACCTCCCCAAACTTGCAGGGTTCACGCCGCACTTTCCATTCGCTCTCAGCCCTGTGATGAAGTTCTGCTCTTCCCTCACACCTTCTCATCCTGTGGATGGAATAAGATGCTTTCAAACGACGATGCCCCGTGCATCTCCAGCAAACAAGTGGTGGAAGGATTTCGTGGATGTGATTTCTAATCGAGGATGCTCGTTTATCCGTTTCACATCCAGATGAGCGGTTTTTCGATGCCATGAGGAGTCCAAGGAGAATGTAAGTAGCCTGTGCTTCTAATTTTGCAAACATGGGCCACGTGAAATCTGTAGCTTTCATATCGTGGATTTTCATGAAAGGAAGAATAATAATTTGTGAAATATTTGGCCTGTGTTTGCTCGGGTGTCCCTTCAAAAAAAAAAGAAAGAAAACTTGTTGATAAATCAAGCTATTTAAAATGTTGTATTATTTTCAAAAATAATGTTTTGCTGATTAAATAATAGGCTTATTTTATGTAATTTTTTTAAAACACTCCTGTCTAACTAAAAGTCGTTATACTTTATTAACACATGCTTCGTTGACCTGCGAGTCACTGGGTGTTCAGCAAAAACGATAACAGATAAATAAGTGTTAATTGTCCTCTGTGTGACGTCACGCCGAACACTAAGTGGTTAATTGCTTCAGGGTGGGTAAATTAAGAGCTGCTGAAAGATAACAGATAAAATGGTATTATGCTTTAAAATGATGTGCTAAATGTTTTATTTCTTTTAAGATCGTGAATTTAAGTCGTTCTGAAGCCTGTAAAATCAAACTAAACCTTTGTTCTACTGTAAAAAAAAAAAAAAAAAAAAAAAAAAGAAATATATATATATATATATATATATATATATATATATATATATATATATATATATATATATATCATTCAGATGTTTAAGGAAATCTTTCTCATAGGTGTATATATTTTCTAGAAGAGTATATGAAAAACATTTAGTCTATATATGTGTGTTTGTATGTGTCGATTGTATGTGGACTAAGGTTAAATATGTACAAAGATAAAATTTATTTAGATGCATTTACATACAGATGTTGCTTTAATTAATTATGAAATACTGGTTAGGCCATTTTGTGCATCTTTCTCGTGACAATATTTTATTTAGCGTTTTTTAATGCTTGTATTACTGTTGACGAGTGAACTGGAATCAGCTGCTGACGAATCTGGTCAGGCAAACTAAAGAACAAAAATGCTTCTAATATTCAGTAATATTGAATCGTTTACAGGCTTGTTTACATTGCAATAGATCAGTGAAGTATTTCTGAAATCTAAGAGACGCGTAATGATTAATTCATTTCAATTCATAATTACAAAAGCAATGCCGTGAAAACTTTGTTGTGCAAAAGAAGTTTAAGTTTCACTCTTGTGCCTAATACTAACCAACTGCACGGAAAAGATGAACTCTATAACAGTATCGTAAATTACTGAGCAATATTTTCCATCTGAAGTTGATTTTCATGGCATTTATGTCCTTTGTGTATAAATATTTATCTTTTACAAAAAAAGAGTAGTTTAGAATATCCTATAAAATGTTGGAAAAGCAGAAGAATTGACATTTTTAAATATGTGGGGTCATTTCATGCAGGCTAGCATTTTATTCCTTCAAGCCCTGGTTAATTTGTGATCCTGGGCTGTATTCATAATTGCACACTGCAGAAAAGGGGCAAGTCGGTGCGCGTCGCCGCGTGCGTCTCCAAATGGACATTTAAATCCGGCGCGACCTCGAAACCTCTGACCTCACGAGGTTTGTGCGCATTTTGGGCACTAGAGATGGAGCCCATTGAGTGCGTCAGTCCTGTCATCCGTGAGCACGTCATCCGTGTGCCATAAGGACGTCATGATGTTACCCGAGCAAGAAGAGCGAAAATGCCTCCGGATCAAACCTGCGCGCATTTTACGCATCATGCGAGAGTGATATTTGAAGCCCATACCCAAGCGAGCATGTGTTTACTCTCCAGCTCTCGCTCTGTGCCCGATGCTGTATTTATGCCTTGCGTTTTTTGCTGCGTGCCCGTTTATTCTCTTGCCTGGATACGCAGGATTTCATGCGCACCGCACTGTAAATCCAGCCAAGCCGAGCTCCGACTGGAATAAAAGCATCCTCGCTGATATGGATGGATGTAGCAGGCTCGCGTCTTGTAGGGTTGCCTTAATCCTTCGAGCCAATAATTAAGAAGTTCAACAATTACGCGCGCGAGCCCAGTTGCACGGGATCTGCCTCATTTGGATGAACTTTCTGGGTTTTTTATTTATTTCATTTTTTTTTTGCGTGCAACTAATTACTCGCATCTGCCCACTTGGAGTAATTTGTGCTTTGACACATCACGTTGGAGGCGTGTTGTTATCTTTGGTTATCTAGCTGTATGAGTGTGCTGGTCGTCATAAAGCTAGATAACCGAAAGTAAGAACCGCTTCTATCAGCATCTCAACGTGGAGCATTAAATATATCAGCGTTTGATGTATTGTTGCACATGTAAACGCTTCAGGATGGTTTGTTTGTTATATTATATTAAAGCTTTTGGATGAAAAGATGCATGCAAAGCACATGGGAGACAAAAGGCGTAAGTTTGTTGTAGTTGTCAGCTCATTGGAACCCACGTGCGTCCGAGGATCGTTGACTCTGGACTTATTCAAGCTCCTCAAATGAAATAATTGGGACATAATGGGATGGAGGAAGAAATCGGCATAGAAACTCATCCTTAATTAATGCGGTCGAGCGCACGTGGGGGAGAAGATGTGAACGCCCGTGGACCCCCATTCCCACGCTCGAGGGCAAGTGGGCAATGTCTTGTCTGGGGCAGAATATGACAGACAGCCCTGTGAGGGGGGGGCCCAAGTGCGCCCTGCTCATCTGCATCTCTGTGGAGGGTGGAACAGCGGAGATGGGGTGAATGGAGGATGCTGGAGAGCCTGTGTGTGACGGGAATGTGGAACGGGATGCTGTACTTACACATCCACACACGACTCGTAAACTATCCACGACTAGGCCGATGTAGAGGCCAAAGAGCTGACAACTGATTTTAGAGGCTCTCTCATACACATCATTAAGCATCTGGCTGTACATTAGGAATATTATTGACAAAAAGTTCTTACCATGTTTTCTTTCACATTCAGTTGACTTTTTATCTTCTATTTTTCTTCTTCTTCTTACAGAAAAAAAGAAATGTATAAATATAAGGTATAAATTACCTCATAGTATTTGGATTTTTTTTGTTTGTAAGTAGTAGTATGAATTACCTTATATTTTTTGTAGAAAATGTAAATGAAATGTACTTTTATGTTTTAGAATTTAAAAAGAATGAATCATTTTATAACTCATTAATGCAGAATGGGGAATTCCCAGCGCAAACCATCAATTTTTTTTTGTTGATTTTATTTAAAAAGTAATTTTTTATTTGTGTTATCATAGTGTTTTGTGCTACAATTCAATAAATAAAATAAATGTGCCAATGCAACCCTTCTGATAGAACAACATCATGAGGGTTTCTGGGTGCTGCTCAATGATATTGACATTGTTTCACATCATATGTGTTGCTGTGTTGTGTATTTTGGCACATGGAATCAGTTGTGATGGTCAGCTTGAACTTGAATTTGAACTTGACCATGAAGCACATGCTGAACTCTGAACTTTGATTCCTTTGGGACAGAGGACATCAGAGGTCAGATGGGTCACCACTTGATGTCACAAAAGGACTCGTGCCAAAAAAAGAGGATAGAACTTGAGAGAAAGAAAAAAACAAACATTAATATTTATTTGTGTTGAGGGATGTTTACACCCGTTTGCTTCACAAGGAAAGAAAACAGAAATGGGCCACTTGGGTTAATCAGAATATTTGCCAGAACAAAATGTAAAATTTTAAAGAAGCGATCTGAAACATATCATCCAAATCATTCATTAGATCACACAGATTGCATAATTTATTTATTTATTTATTTTAAATTCATTCATTCGTTGTTTTGGGGTTGGGAGGACATTAAATGACTTTGGTTAAATTATATAACGATAAAACAAATGTAATATTATCACTGATAATTCTACCGCTTCCTATTTCAACACCTGAACTAAATAAAGAAACTGTAAATGATTTAGTAGTGAAAGAGAGAGAGCACAAGAATATCTGTTAATCAATCTGCAGTTATGATGTGTCCGCCCACTTTTGGCAAATCTGTCATGTGCGATGAGCTCTTGAGCTGATTGGGGTTTCCATGGAGATGATGAGGCGAGCTGACTCTATATGAGCCGGAGGTGCCAGTGTGTCTATAGCTGCAATAAGTGTAATGAGAATCACCTCATGTTACTGTGCTTTAGTCACAGATATATTACTATCTTAGATCTTCTGAGAGCTATTTATAATGAGAACATAATCTGTCATCAACACTGAAGGATATTAAAACTGAACCATATCAGCCTTATAATAAAGATCAGCTGCATTTCCCAGCTAAAACAAGCTGATATTCTTGAATGAATGAATGGGCTACGAATATACGGAGATCAAATCCTGATATCCTCTAATTGTGTTTCCATCTCAGATTTAAAACAACTCTTTTAATATTTTCAACAACAGCTGATAGCGCAATCTGCAAATGACTTTGTACTTCATAAACGTTGAGCCAGCTCATTAATACAACGAGACTGCTAATTTACTGAGAGACTCTGGGATTTTGATGGAGAGACACAAGGAGCCGCTTTTCCTTCAGTTGAGGGCAAACACACAGATGCACGGATAGCAAGACCGAATGCAACAAAATTAACATGGAATTGTTGCAAGCATGAAATCTTGACTGTAATATTTTTTTTGCTTTGTTGTAAAAATCAATGTATTTTTGTATTCCGACAAAACCAAGATTAATTTAACAATCAAATATAAAAATAAAGCTTTTTTGACTGCAGGGAAAGCAATAAAAGCACTGATCTGTGTGACGTTGAAAAGACGTAATCTGAAAATGATAATCTGTACAGTAAGACCCTTTTAATTAACCGTCAGCGGTTCATGGGCATCTCCAAACACGTCATTGTCCACCGTGGAAGCGATGCCTCCTGTTTGCCACCATCTTATGGCTTTGGCAGTGGAGACTGAGAGGGCAATCCCAAAATGTCTGCTGGCACACACACTCACACACACACACCTCGCGCGCTTTGCATATGTGACAGCACAACGGCTGCCTGTTACCATGAATACCAATTTTCTAATTAGCACCATTTTCATTGGTTTAGCACCCTGAGCTCCGGCGTATGATTGGTGGTAATCACACTGCCTGGAGATTCTCAGGAGAGCCACTTTTGATGAACATTTGGCATCTTGTGTTTTGATTCGGCGTCACATGTACAGTATAAAGAGCATATAGATGAAGACATTGTAGTTCTGTGTTTCTTTAGCGAAAACAAAGATGTGTTTAATGACTGCTTTAGCTTACACGCTACTTAACAGTGCACACATTTTAAATATGCTCAACATTTCATTGTGCAGTGATAGGAAAGAGAGGAATTTTGATTACTTTTGAAGTCACATCACTGGCATTCATGAAATATGAACAGAATTAATACAGATAGATAGCAGATATGAGAAACACTGTTAAATAATTCAATCAGATTAAAGATATTCACGCAGTAATAGGTGTCGTTGATAGTTAAGTACTTGTGAAACAAATCTTAAGCATGAACGTATTTAGATTGTGGCCTTTATTCTTTCTTTTAGACTACAATCAAATAACGTCCATTAAAAGTTATTGCATACATTTCCATTAAAACTGCCTGGTATGTTGTAAATAAAAGGGAGCTCAACCAGTAGGTCATGGGTTTGTTTCCCCAGGAATCCAATGTATCGTTTTGAATCCAACTTAAGTTGCTTTGGATAAAAATGTATGGTAAATGTAACCTGTAAATTAGATATACCATATGAGACATTGAGCTCACCATTACGTACAGTATTGTTGCATAGATAAACCACTTTTTGCTTTTATACAATTAAAACAAATGTGTTTTTTAGTTTACATACTCATTTCATATTTCACCCTAATGCATTTATATCAGAACATTGCACACATTTTAAACATGCTCAACATTTCATAGTTTGGTGATACCGAGAGAGGAATTTTGCTTACTTTTCAAGTCACATCAGTGGCATAAATGAAATATGACCAAAATGAGTACAGATAGATGTCTGACATGAGAAACATTGTTAATAATTTACACATTTAAGATGTACATGCAATAATAGTTGCCACTTATACTCATGCACTATAAAAACAATAGAAACATTCCATAGTACAGCGATACCAGAGAGGAATTGTGATCATTTTAGAGTCACATCAGTGGCTTGAGCATAACTTTTTTTCATTTCAACTACGATCAAATACAGTCTAGTAAAATTTATTGCATAAAATGGCATTAAAAATAGTCTGTATCGTGTAATTAAAATGTAGCTAAAACAGCAGGTCATGGGTTTGATTCCCCAGAAATGCATGAACTGATCAAATGTTTTCTTAAGTTGCTTTGGATTAACATGTACAGCAAATGTAATTCATGAATTATAAATATGAGATACTGAGCTCCATTATGTAGTAAAGCTACAGAATAGTATATGCCTTTATTGTTGTGGGTATAATATAAAATCTCTGTGTTTCTCTGTGTGTGTTAGAGGCAGCTGGAGCTCGGAGTCGCCCGCAGGAGGAAGCGGAGGCAGCGCTGCCTCATGAGGCTGATGCAACATGAGGTGAGTGGAGAGCCAGAGGCCAGAAAAAGGGATGTGAACATCCTCGGCAGACCATTCATAGACACATGCACATGTGCGTGTTTGCTCAAGATGCTCGTAGCACATCTGAGATTTGTTTTCCTACTGCATGCATACAAAACCAAAAGCAAAAAGATATGCATTCAAATGACCAAAAACATGAGTGGAAAAAAATTATAATATTGTAATGCTAAGTTGCATTGTTAATGCCAAAGACGTGTTCGAAAAAAGACTTTGCTGCACTATAAGAATTACTTTGGTCAAAGAAAATGTTTATTGAGCCAGAAGACTCAACAATCACGATGTGTGTGTGTGTGTGTGTGTGTCTGAATCAGGGTTCTAAACCAGGCCAAAGGCAACATTAAACCCCTGACCTATTTCTTCAAATCAAGTCAGTCGAATTGGACTGTTACATTAGACTCCCATTGAAGTTCTCTGTGATAGCAGATGCTAATGATGTGAATGACGAAACGGTGGGTCTGCATGAAGCTGAAAGCATTTTGTGTGTGTGTGTGTTTGCACAGAAATAGGATAAATAATAGAATAAAACAGCATGCAAATATCAATAAGCAACAACAAAACAACCCACAAAGAACTATCCATATTTTATCAGCAGCTAATTTGTTGATTGTTGCTAAACATGTACCGCTGTGTAAATATTAGCAGCCCAGCTTTCATCAAAATCTTCCTATCCAACTGCAAATGTGTATTTTTGTGTGTGAGGTGGATTTACATGGGCTCTTTTTTTTTTTCATGGTTCCCACCCAGGGAACAAAAGGCATGTGCATAATAAAATCATGCAAATGCATGCAAATTGCAAAGCCAAAATAGGGGTATGGACTTGGTGCTTTTCTTTGTGATGCAATCACCCCCCTCACTGTGTACTTAAAGTGCTGGGTTAAGCAGGAGACAAAATGCTTTGAATGGACCAGAAAGTAGAACAAAAATGAAAAAAACAGGTGTCCTTTCCTGTGCGCTAATGTTTTTACGTAAAAAAAAGAAAAGGGAAGAAAAAGGAAGAAACATTAAATTATCCTCCTATGTGAAAAATAAATATTGCTAATTCAAAGAAAGAAATTGCACACACACGTTGTATAAGAAAATGTTTGTTCTGTTATAAAAAAAAAAACGGATTCAAAATATTAATAAAAACTATAATAGTATCTCTTATTAAAATCATTCTGATTTATATTTGTTTTTCATTTATATTTGAATACATTTAATTTACATTCAATAAATATTACATTCTTAGACCAGAGTTTTGTTTTAAAATCATAGTCACAAAATGCTTCATATTTAGGCCATATTCTATACGTTTATTGGGACGTCTGTCCTTTGGTACATTAAAGTGGGTTTTCTTACTCCAGACTAGAGGGCTTCTCTCTCAGACACAATATGGCGGGATGTGCACAGCCCCAGCATGCAGACAGACGCCTCACAAGCCTCTTATAATGCGTGTCGACATTAACATTCTTGCATGTCTAATGCCGGGCTCGCAGCAGACACACAGTGTCCAGAGAGCGTGTGAATGAGGCCGTTATAGACAGCACCGTCTTAATGATTTATTAATCTGCACGGGTCTCATCTGAATACTGGAGCCTGGATACTGAGCAGCTCTGCTGGGCAGATGGGCCGACTGCAGACATTCAGTGGAGTGTGTGTGTGTGTGTGTGTGTGTGCATGCATGTCGCAGTGCTGACGGCCATAGAAGCACACACTGCAGAGCTGCACGTTATTTCAAAAGGCAACAGACCAGGCTCTAAAAATTCTGAAATGCGATTCATGTAGTGTGTTTCCAGTGTTATTCGTTAATCAGTTGACACATTACTGAATTACAGTGAGTAGATTGATATGCTGATGTTATGCAATATGCATGCGAAATTAAATTGAAAGGGAAAAGCTTGGATGCAAAGAATTCAACTTAATTGACTGTTTCAGCCCACCAGATCTTGTTAAATGCATTTTGCACAAAAGTTGTGGGCCATTCCATACAGTATGTGCATTGATGGTGTGAAGAGGCACTGTAAAACTGGACTTGAAATTTACAAGCTTTACAAAACCAGGATCACTTTAAACCCATTTTACACAGGGATTTACATCTGAAATATGTTGTGTGAAAGTTTGAATCCAAATCATTGATAAACATGGATGTATGAATGTATGTTTTGGTATAGTATAGCCATTGCACTTTATTTTACAGTACGTGTACTTCCATGTACTTATAGTGCACTTACAGTGTATTTATCTAAGAAAGTTCTGGTAATACAAGGTAACTACATGGGTTAGGGTTAGGTTCAGGGTTAGTACCTAGTTATTACATAGTTATTGCAATTACTATAATAAGTATATAGTATGTACATGGGGAACAGGACTGTAAAATAAAGTGCTACCAGTATAGCTATAACATAACTTAGATTTGATGATATAAACTTCAACAGCAGTTTATGTTGCTGAAATATAGTATAGTATTTAGAGAATTTGAAGTGAAGTGACATACAGCCAAGTATGGTGACCCATACTCAGAATTCGTGCTCTACATTTAACCCATCCAAAGTGCACACACACAGCAGTGAACACACACACACCATGAACACACTCGGAGTATTTGAATAATGTTCAAAAGTATTGGGTTAAGTAATAAATATTAAATTGCAACAATGCATTTAATTGATCAAAAGTGACAGTAAAGAAATGTATACATGTTTTTTTTTTTTCAAATAAATGTTGTTCTTTTGAACTGTCTATAGAATTGTGAAAAGAAACAAAAAAGTAAAGCAGAATAACTTTCAACACTTTTTCATCAAAAATGCAGCAAATCAGCATCTTAAAATTATTTCTAAAGGATCATATGACAAATTTTTTCTTTTTATATTTTGGTTGAATAAACTGCATTTAAACACTCTGCAAAACGTAAATAAGATTAAGAATCATTTTCACTTTATATTCTCGGAAAACCTTTTATGTGCAGAGGATATACCAAAACCATGCTTTAAGGCGCAAAGGCCTTATTTTAGGGATGCTAAATAATTTTGCATGCTTTTTTACAATACTGAAGTTCAAATCCATACTTGTCTTTTTCCAGACAGTTTTCATTCCTCTGTTAATGTCTCTTTGGTGAAGTGAGTGGTGATTAAGCAGCAATATTTCAGCCCTATGAGAGACTCTGCTATCTCTCGGGTCTCATGATTGAGTTCTGTGTTAAGAGTGGCGATGGAGAGAAAAAGTGAAGGAGGGGAGGACAAATTGGAGGGGGCTTACGATGGCCCAGTCAAAGGGTCCATTGTGCTGGGGTGAGGAGCAGAGTTAATCAGGAGACCCAACAGTAATCAACGGTAGAGTTTGGGTCGGACAACTGCTTGGGTAAACATCCATTGTTCTTGGGCTGAGGTACCAAACAATGCCAGCATTGTCCCCAGGTCTCTCATTAGGGTGTGCTGGGGGTTACGAGCTCTCGGCTCGGGCTGTTAAGAGCTTCGGAAGCGGATGGGAACCAGAGGGGTAAAGCCGAGAGGAGGGGGAGAGGAACATGCTTCTCACAGTCCCTCTGCCACAAAATCTTTTGGCCATTGGTCGCACAAGCCGCAGGAAAGAGAGAAAGGCCAAGCTTGTCATGACATCTTCACGTCAAATTCTCACGGAAGGTTCTTGTTGGAGAGGGGGCGGGGGGGCCCCTTCACAACAGGAGAGAATGACATGAAAATCCATTAGAAAGGGAGTTATGGTCATCTATAACCAATATCAATAAAATACAGATGCTATCTACACAAAAAAAAGATCCTTTATTTCATTTTGTGTCTGGTGAAAATATGCTTTTAAAGCAATAAACCATTTGGGGCTCTTAACTTAAAAAGAATACGATAATGCATCAATAATAAAACCGCAATAAACTGCTAAACTTGGTTAGAAAAGAACAAATGTCATTAACGTGGGAGTACACTTAAAGATTTGCAGGCATGTAATTTCTTAACCAATGTTTCTCCGCAAGTAACTTGCAGTTTTATAGTTCAACCGCGAGAGGGCCATGTGCATAGACTGATAGTGGGTAATATATAACGTTACATGAATGTGCATATGAGCAAAGACTGTAGAATACCCTAGACGTGTCACTCGTATTAGTTTTGAATGGGGAAAAATGCAACACTCAATATGGCCGATCTACCGATGGAAGCCCCGCCTTCTGAGTGAAAGAGCCAATCCCGAATCGGTTAAGTCGGCGTGTCACTGCAGCTGCCGTTAGAAGTCCTGGTTGCTATAGAAACAGTCAGCGTTCTTAGACGTGCACTCAGGAACATTTATGAGACAGTTGTTGTCAGATTTCATTGGTGATTTAAAAAATGAAATTAAATCATAAGCTTGGTAAACAGTTTCTGAGAATTTAATCTATCCCCTTGCCCGAGAGGCGTTTTGAAGATGGTCTTGCTTGTTTTTTATGAATTACGGTAATATGAAACATTAATTAGTAATGCAAATATTCAAGTTAAAGATACATATGACAAAGCGATAATTATTAATAGCAAATTAAAAGCTTAAATTGTGTGGAAATATCACAGCATATCATATATTTGGCTATCATTTTTTCCCTCTTTGGTTCTTTATTCTTATTTACACATGAGGTTTTTTAATGGTGCTTCCTGTGTGTATGACACCTCCGGATTCAGAGAATTATGGATTCATCTAAATCCTCGGCACATATGCAGTCGTTCCTATTCTGCAGCACTCAACAGAGAGAGAGAGAAGGGTTCATGTAACACTCTCCCATGAAGAAAGCATGTTACTGTAATTAGACAGCGGATGAGTTTGGCGCAAGGATAATTTCCCCCAAACCCTTTCATCTTCCTGTTCTCTCCACCACCTAATTTTACATAATAGTAAGACACGGCAGGCATAAAATCTCTCCTTAAGTCATGACATGGCCTCTATATGTGTGTTTAATAAGTATGTATGTGCTGAAAATGGGGGTCTTTTGTTCATTTTAGAATCTGGGAAATTTCTAAGCAATGCAAACCATTTATCTACTATTTTGTGTGTGCGAAAATGGACCATTGCTTCCGCTGGTATATCTCTGTTGTCACAGAAAGCACACTGGCCCGAAAACTCATCACTCTTGTTGGGGTAAAATTCGGCTGGTGTGTGAAATGGGAAAAGAGGAACTAGCGTCTGCCACCCCGAGCCATTAGACCAGGACCGGGCTCGGAGAAAGAGAACTTGGCACTCTGCTTTTGTGATTAGCTCAGATAATGGTCTCAGATAATGTTCCCTAATGAGTTCACACGAGCTTTGTTGAACCTTGCGTACAGCCAGAGGTTATAGGGATTCACAAAATCCAGCATAATACAGTGTAAAATACTACATAAGTCTGTGTCAGGGATACAAGACATCGCATTTGATTGGATTGTGAAAAAAGCCTGTGATATTATTGGTTAATTTGATTTACTTCACCTTGGTTGCAACAGAAGAAAGGTGTCAGACAGAAAAAAAGATATTACATTTTGCTAAAAAATGATATGATGTTACAATAACATGCATGCAATGTTGAATCAAAATAGTTTTTAAATCATTTTTTTACGTTTATGACAAACACTTCATGCGCTTTTGAATAATTGGCAAATAATAATAATAATAATATATATATATATATATATATATATATATATATATATATATATATATATATATAAAATCACCATATGATTTACCATATAAAGTCAAATTTAAACATTTGTTTTAAAAAAAACAAATAAAACTTTTTCTCTTATATATTACATGTGTACTTCAAGATCAGAAACACATTTAGTGATTTGATTAAGAATAATGTAAATTAAACTGTCCACATAAGTTACACACACACACACACACACACATATATACAAAAACATACATACATATACATGTATACACATAAATATATAAACAACTATATATTTATATATTAAATATATATATATACAATTATTTTTTGTAAGTGTTTATATTACATTTTTAAATAATTATTTATTCTTTAGAATAATGTGCACTAATAAATAATAAGACCAACAACATTGTAAATAACTGCATAAGTCTGGCCATCAATTTTCCTAAACTAACATAAAATATATTTTATATAAAAATATAACTTTTTTTGTTTTTTTTTTAATAAAAAAAATGATTTTTATTATTATTATTTTATGACATTTATATTTATTTGTTTAAATATACATTATGTATAATCATATATTCTTGCTGCTTCATTTGTTAAATATTTAATCTAAAATATTCGAGAGTTTTATGGCAACACTTCCTGTTGTTGTGACCTCATGGCTCAACATAATTATGACATTTTCTCTAGCTGCCACCGTTTGGACTGCTGTATGGAGGATTCAGACTTGAGAAAATGGCACATGCTAGCAAAGCACAATGAAAAGAAAGGCATGTGTGTGTGTCTCGTGGTGTGTGTGAGTGTGTGTGTCGTGGGAGGGGGTGGTGGTGTTACACTACACCAGTGTTGTATGCGATATGCTGGATTAGAGTGGACAAAAGTATGCAAATATTGTTGCTCTGTTCTTCCAGGCTTTGTGAGACAGTTTGACAGAGAGTAAAAGGAGACGAGATGCATGTGAGGTTTTATCGCCATCTGTGATGCTAACCTTGGGAAACTGTACCCTAATTAGCATAAGAATAATTGATACATTAAATTAGTCTTACAATGTCAGGGCTGTGTGGGAGAGAAGAACAGAGAAGAATTACAGAGAAATAAATCAGAATTGTATGTATGATCAATTAAATACAAACATCAAAAAGACTATAAAACATTAAGAGAATAAAACAACCAATGAAACTAACCAATGACTAAAAACAATCCAAAACTATTTTTTAATTTAAAGAAGAAATCATAAAGAATATTATGTATAATTATGTTTATACTTTTTGTTCATTTTCAGGGTTATAACTAAAACTAAATCTAAAACCTTTTCCCTACTTCAAATAAAATACCTGTTAACTGCAATATATATATATATATATATATATATATATATATATATATATATATATATATATATATATATATATATATATATATATATATATATATAAAAACTTTCAATTTCACAATTTTTTATTTTAATTTAGTTAAAAAAAATTAATTAAAAAAGGCAAAACCACAGCGAAAATATTAAACGTGCAATGAAAATCTAAATGGAAATTATAAAAATAAAAAATGATTTTATATATAAAGGGAACATTTATATGATAATTTATTTCACAAATTATATAATCTCATTGTAACTATACAATTCATTTACTGACTTTTCTAAAATGTTTCATTACTCTTTCTAAATTAAGAATTATAGATTACTAGGAATAAGCATAGCAGAAGGTTTACCTCTAAAGAGATAACATAAATGTCAAGTTATCCATCAGACAAGTATGCAATGATCTGAGAAAAAAATCAAGAGGCAAAAAGCACTTCATATTCATAACGTTTAAGAGATATTTGTGACTCAACTGCATCAAGTAGATTTGTGCATTTTTGTTCACACACACATCTCACTCCCTGAAAGGATGGCGGTGGTTAGGTGTGAAATCACGATGTGTTAACAAGACTGACTCCTCCTGTGAGCACACACACTCTCAGATTCATAACCCTTAAAATAGCATTTGTACCTGTAAAAGCTTCTCAGGTTGGCTTCGGCTAAGCAATATATTTCTCCGTCGCAGTCCAGAGGCGCTTCACACACCTGACACAACACAGGATCCACAGAACTAAAAAAGCATGATACATTGATACATTTATATCCTGACCGTAATTAAAGGAGTAAAGCCATTGCTTTCCCTCATCATGATCAATGTTGGTTTAATTTCCCTCAGAAATGAATATTTCCGAATCTCATTCCCACGTCTAATGTAATGAGTGAATTAACATAGCAAGTTCACCATAGCCAAAGGCCAAATGGACACGATTTTTCACAATAGGATTTTTTTTTAAATAATAATCAGACAAATGCAAAGGAACGGTACTAGAAAATGAGTTTCCACTGATCCATCAAGCTTGTATTTGTCTTTTGTGGAAGTGGATAGCAGTGCATCAGGAATTCAGTTTCCTGTTTCAAATGTCCTCCTGAACTAATCACCGCGTTTTTATTAATTACACGGCGCTCAGTGGATTAGAACATTACTAGAGCCACCACATGTAGACAAACGTCAGCAAAAATCTGATAGCATGCATGTACTTTGAGTGTGAAACTGTTTTTACATTACATTTATAGCTCTTTATTTTTGTCTTTTTAGGGATGGAAGACAAATGAAGGATGCTACAGGAATCATGGGAGAGATGA
The DNA here is from genome assembly GCF_023724105.1 of Carassius gibelio. Lineage (NCBI taxonomy): Eukaryota > Metazoa > Chordata > Actinopteri > Cypriniformes > Cyprinidae > Carassius > Carassius gibelio. Next base: position 21,608,692 of record NC_068405.1, on the reverse strand, counting down.
GATCTAGATTCTTTCAGATCACAAACATCAATCAGAGAAGAAGATGCTTCAATCAAATGGTAAAAAATATCATCTAAATAAAAAAATGTTTTTATGTCATATGTATAAAATGAAAAAAAAAAATATTTGATCCAAATTAATTAATATATATATCTATATATATATATATATATATAGATATAGATATAGATATAGATATATATCTATATCTATATATCTATCTATATATCTATATATATATCTATATATAGCCTATATATTTATCAATATTTTAGAAATTTTACAAATGTAAGGTTTGAAAACATTGGAAACATATTTATAACACAATGCATATTGTTTTTTTTTAAATATGTATATGCATTTATATTTTCATGATGATATATAAAGATTAACACATTTTTAAATAAACAATTATATTTGATCAAAATATGTCAAGTTTCTTTCTTCATGCCACTGTCTCAATCTATCAACTCAATGCTCCAAATATCACAGATCATAAAAGCATGTCAGTTTGCATGAATGAGTGATATGAGTGTAGCCCTCATAACTCCATACACACAATATGTAACAAAACCCATTGAAGCAAAAGGCTTTAGTTTCCATGATTAGTGGGTAAACTTGTGTTTTGCTACTTTGTTTTGCTAATCATATTCAGGTTATTTAGCGGGAGTGGCATTCTTATTCTAGAGAGTGTTTGATTGGACAAAAATGTGCATATATTTATTCCATTCACCCCCCCCCCCCACACACACACACACAGAAGATAACAGTTTTAAATGTATGTGGTAAATGTATTGTAACTCTTTAAGCTTTAAATAAAAATGTATTACAAATTGTGCAGCAAATAATATAATCGTTTACATAAACTTTTAGAAACATGACTGTGTTATGGTAGACTATTCAAATTATTGTCATTAAAATGAAAAGGGATACCTAGATAATTAACACGGGGTTATAAATGATTAGTCAGTATCAGCATCATTAAGTTGAGGGCTCTAGTGTCCGGTCAGTCCTCATGTTAACAGCCTCCTCTCATCTTCTCAGGAGGCCCTTGTTAGACGAGTTGCTGCTAAAATGAATTAACGTGATTCACAATCTACTCCACAGCCTGCAGCTGAAGAGAACCATCATGTCTCTTCATAAAGACTCTGTCTGTCCAATCAGTGTTTCTGAATGCAGTCTTATATTTGCTCTCATTACAAGCCGATTATGATCAAATAACCAGCAGAAGTTAACAACGCTCTTCCAGTAATTAGCTTACTTCTCTTATAAATGGAGAAGCCAGCGGTGAGCAGCACATTAGCTGTCTCTGGAGCAATGTGTGCATGTTTTGTCTTTGTGTATTACTGAAATAATTATGTTTTTGAATCTGTTTATCTGCCTAAATGTTCTAAAGTGGAACATATTCGTTGTATTTCAGGAAAAGTCCAAACGTAATAGCTTATTTCAGCTTGGTGTAAAATCTGACTATGAACTGTACAAATGTTAGCCGTTAATATTTATGCTAATATGTGGGCTATTTAATGCATCATGAAACCCCCTCTATATTGATACTGAACAATCACGCCTCAGGTTTAGAAAAGGGCTCAATACATTTTTCCAAATTATCATTTTCATGCCCTACCCATTACCCAGCATGCATTGCAAAGTTGGGGGCATGTTTACAGATAAATCTTACATGTTTGTATGAGTGTTGTGTCTTACAAATCAATTTCGCCATGTTTTGTAATTATGCCACATTAATGGGTGACTGACAGCAATAATTTTTGTCATATATTATGTTATTATATTATTATATCTTGAATGATCAACATATAGTCAATATAGGTTTAAAAATATCAATAAAAATGTGATAATGTCAATTATCAATTCCGTGTTTTTGTGCTGCTAAGCATGCTGGGTGGGGCTAAAATGTATTTAAAATTATATTTTTATCTATCTATCTATCTATCTATCTATCTATCTATCTATCTATCTATCTAAATACACACACACATATATATACAAAGGTGATTTATAAATTTTGTTTCTAAAATCCTACCTAACATGAATCACAGTGTTTTTATGATGTTTATATATATATATATACACACACAGTAAATATGCATGTCAGGTTTACTTAAGTACACTAGAATATATATTGCCATAAAATAGGCTTGTACTAAACTGTAATTTTGATTTCACAGGTTCTTAAAAGATTTCAATAAACACATTCGCTGTAAAACTACATAAAAGAGAGTTTGGACATGAAAGTGCATATTAACTTTTTGAAAGAGGATTAAAAAGGCATATGATTTCTATGCTAAATTGGCAAGTGTATATCATTTATCTAAACAAAAACGACAACACCTTTCATATTTTCCCATGAGCTACGGGGGAAGCTTAACCATGGCTTAACATATCCAGAGAGCATTAAAGCTGGACATCTCAATGGACAGAGGGTGGGACGGGTGTCTGCTTGTGTGCAGAGCATTTCGGAGACAGACTATTGTCCCGCCACGGTCTCAAACCCCAATAGAGCCCCCCCACCCCCGATTCTTAGAGTCAGACAAGGCTAAGAGGTTTCCACATTCAGGTCCACCTCAACTCGCTCCCCACTTCACCGCAGCAATGCATGATACCAGCTCACTTCAGCCCGCAGAGCAGGCCAGACTGCAGCTGCCCGTCTGAGGGGCTGCGTGAAAGAACGGGGTGTTTTTCGGTTGGGGCGGAGAGGGAAGCTGTGAATGCCCTCCCAAAGAGAGATGAGGCATATTGAAAACTATATTAAATTACCCTGATTAACAATTTAGCCACGAACAGGAGAGACTGGGAGGGGTTCTATTGGCAGAACCAAAGCCTATTCACCACCAGAGCGGCGGGGTCGAAAGGTCCCCCAAGTTCACAGGCTCTGCGGCTTTGTTATGCTAACACACAATCTCAAATCAGCAGCCAAGTGGAGTGTGGAATAGAAATGATTCCTTGAGAACTTTCAGCGAGTTTGTCGTCCACACCACCTCCTCCACCAATACCAGGGGTCTGCCGTCTGCTCCTGCCACGTTAAAAACGACTACCTCCATCCCTGGGATGGAAAACGACTTTGAGGGTCAACTACAAGATGTCAGAACTTCTTCATTAGATTGAATTCAAATTACAAATTTTATTTTTGCATACTTTTGAATATAGAAGCTTGTTTTCACAAGGTAAAAAAAAAAAAGGTAAATGTGACTTTTAATCTCACAATTCTTATTGTTTTCTCACAACTATGAGTTCATATCTCACAATTTTTGAGTTTGTATCTCACGAGTGGTAATTCTAAGTTAGAATTGTGAGATATAAAGACAGTATTGCAAGATATACAGTATGTTCAGAATTGCTAGAAACAAACTCGCGATTCTTACCCTGTTCTCAAAAATGTGAAATTCTCTGGCATCACAGCAACAAAAGAACATCATTTTGAAATGTAAAAAGAACATACATTTGTTTCAGAAAATCCATCATAAAAATTTTAAAAATGTTTAATAATCTTTACTAAGAGTGAAATCATCATAAATAATTTCCATATTTTTTGATTGTGTATGTAAATTACAACAAATGATGAGCTCTCAAGTGTGAAATGGATTCAATCACTGTCAACAGTTTTACTGCTCATAAAGTTTTTTCAAAAGTAAACAACGTCGGTGAACAGCATTAAAATTAAGGTAAATATCACTTGTCGTGTTGTATTCAAGCTGCTGTTTCGTCAAATGATGCAAAAATCATGAACACATTGTTTAATTGTATGTATATAGCATGCACAAAATGCAAGCCATGAAATTAGCCTTGGCAAGAAAAACGTGTTTCTTTTTATTTCATTTCTACCACAAAATGCTATTAAAAACAAAACATGGAAATATCGCAAAAATGTTTAAGACAAAATTACAAAAATGAAGTTTTTCTCCTGCGGTCCATGTATAGCCTAGCTGGACATAGCTAGTAGGCAAAATCAATTATGAAGAGTATGAAAATTGTGTTTTAAAGGAGTTTATTTTAAGGTCCAGAGTGTGCATAGTTAGAGACACATCCTCAAAGTATGGTTATGGTTCGTTTTAAGAGCAAATAGATGTCATTTTAATGTTAAATGTCCACTGGGAGCTGGTTTGTGTCCTTGGGGAGCCATAGAGCATCTCCACACTACAAGTAACTGATGGGTCAACCATTGTTTAAATCCAGGTCAACATGGCTTGCCCTCACAGGTCACATTCAGTGAAAATCAATGGCCCTCTATGATGTGCAGTGGATTATGTCTCTCTTGGGTCTCATTTGTGAAACATTAATTGATAGCAGAAGGTGGGTGTCAGTGTCAGCTATCAAGTCAAGGAGATGCACATCCACTATATGTGACCCTGGAGCATAAAACCAGTCTGGGGTATATTTACCACCATATATACCAATGGGTTTTTTTTTAAAAGCAATAGCCAAAAATACATTGTATGGGTCAAAATTATACATTTTTCTTTTACACCAAAAATCATTAGATTAAAATCATTTTTGATTAGAAAAATATGCTTTGCTAAGAACTTCATTTGGACAACTTTAAAGGCGTTTTTCCCAGTATTTAGATTTTTTTTGCACCCTCAGATTCCAGATTTTCAAATAGTTGTATCTCGGATAAAAATGTTCATATCATAACAAACCATACATCAATGGAAAGCGTATACATCTCAATTAAAAAAAATATTGACACTTTATGACTTGTTTTGTGGTCCAGGGTCACATATGATAAACAATTCAGTCTGAAAATTGAACCATTGTTAGAATAGGTCTATACCTTGTAAGTGCTATTTTAGAATAGTGCGACAACTTAATCACATCAATAAAGGAATAGCTCAACTAATTATGAAAGTATGCTGAACATTTACTCACTATCAGGTTGTCCAAGATGTGGAAGTGTTTGTTTCTTCATCAGAACAGATTTGGAGAAATTTAGCACTTTTTAGCTCACCAATGGATCCTCTGCAGTGAATGGGTGCCGTCAGAATGAGAGTCCAAACAGCTGATAAAAACATCACAATAATCCACAAGTGATACACACAACTCCAGTCCATCAGTTAATGTCTCCTGAAGCAACTGCATATTTGAAAGAAACAAATCCATCATTAAGATATTTTTAACTTTAGATCAGTCCTGTATCCATAATATTGTTCCTGTAGTGAAAAAATTATCTTGTCTGAATTAGGAGAGAAATATGCACAGATCATTCCCGGTTTACAAGTAAAATATTATGTAACAGTTCAAAACAAATTCGGATGTGGGTGGATTGTAATGTGAGAGGACAGGCAATAGATGTTTTCACCAGAGGAAAATTTGGAGTCATTGCCGGAAGCGATGGTTTAAAGTTAAAATGTCTTAATGATGGAACATGCAGCTTCTTACTTCTCAAGGCATTAACTGACCGACTGAAGAAGTTTAGATTACTTGTGGATTATTGTGATGTTTTTATCAACTGTTTGGACTCTCATTCTGACGGCACCCATTCACTGCAGATGCAAATGTAATGCAAAATTTCCTCCAAATCTCTTCTGACGAAGAAACAAACTCATCTACATCTTGGAAGGCCAGAAGATAGGTACACTTTTAGCTAATTTTCATTTTTGGAAAAACTATTCATACATTAGTTAAGAAAAATGGGATTTAAATAAGCGGGTTAGTGGCATTTTCATTGTAATTGGCAATGGTCCTTTTAATATACAATGATTAAAACTAATATGTTAATAACAGGAAGGAATGTCTTAGTTTGTCTTATTTGCTCGCTCTCAGTGTAGACGGGGTGTTATAGCTACCCCCCTATTTCTTTTTACTTTCTCCTCTCTCTCTTTTTTGGGATAATTGCCAGAGAAAATCGCGCAGCAATTTCAGATTTATGTAGCACTTTGAATACATCCTCCCCCACTCAAGTCTGATTGGTATCCAACCGCCTGTTACCATGGTAATGACAAGATCATATTCCTGTAGCTCTTTGTGAGGTGGCCTTTCTCAGACGACAGGTTAAGCAGACGTGCTTGACCTGTGGGGGCAGATCTATTGCCACCCTCACATTATTTTATCTCGCCAAGGAGACGAAATAAGGTGAACAAAATTGCATCAAAAGTTCAAGAATTTACTCACGATTCTAATGAAACGAAACAAGCAGTGAGGCTTCCTCTTACATTTAGCAGTACCATGGTGCAGTAATGGCCTGCAATACCATGCTATCCAAATACTTAAAAAATGCCATGGTACATTGCTAAAATGGTTGGTTGTTTTCTTTCTAAATTATGTTTTTATTGGTTTTCATATTACATAACGAACTGGGTAATGATGGTTACCATGGTAAAATGGTTTTCAATAGTACATTACCATGAGTAAACAACATCATAAATAAGGTTGATATTGTTTTAATAAGAAGTGTGCTCGGTTTAGCCATGCATAAGGAAAGTCACAGCCGTACGTTTACAATCTCCGTAGCAACAACTGGATCTCTTACTGTTTAAAAGGGGCCCTTGGGCCCCCGCTGAGTTAAACCCAAGCCTGGGGCCAACATAATGAGCCTGTGATCAACTCGTCAAACGAGAGCTTCATACCCCGTGAGCTGGAGAACACTGCGGCGAATCTACAGCCGCTACACCATTAGAGCACATGCACCAGAGTTTTTCCACTGGTTTAGCAGAAGCCCAACCAGTTGGTGACACTTTAAAGAAAGAAAAAGCTGCCTATTTGTACTTGTGTTCAGTGTGATTTCATAGAAGAATATCTTTCATGGAAGTCCACTGTATTCCTGCCAATAGTACTGATTACATGTAATCTGGATTATTTAATCAGATTCCAAACATTGGTAACACTTTATTTTAAGGTGTCCTGGTTACACGTTATATGTACTTATTATTATAAAAACAACAAATTATGTATAATTACATACAAGTAACCCAAAGCAAAACCACAATCCTAACCCTAACCATATAGTAAGTACATGTAATTAATTCATATTTCTCAGTACTTACATGTAAATATAATTAGTATAGTATAATTGAACTGTACCAATGACACCTTAAAATAAAGTGTAACCCAAACATTTAGTACTTGTATTTAGAATACATTAGCTGGGTTCAGTAATATTGTAATCTTATAATGTATAACTGCCAAGAATATTTAAAACTTGGTAGGTGTTTGTCCTAGTTATTGCTATTTTTAGGTTTATTGTCTGTTCATGTGATGCAGGGATCAGTCAAATCCCTTTGACTTAAAATATTTCCTTGAAGACCCCTGAGATTTAATATTTCAATAATTTAACAACACTTTTGCATGTTCTCTGTTGTCAGGTAATGGTCACATTGTCATGCAGGTAAACAAATAAAATAATACAATTTAAATCTATAAACAAGTAAGGTCTAAAGTAATATAAAAGTAGATCCAAAAGTAGTCAGAATGCATTTCCTAAAATGAGCAATGTTATATTACAGACTTCCAATTTTTGTAATTTTGTAATCAGTAATAGACTACAATTTGCAGGTAATGTACGCAGCTGGTTTGGAACAAAGTAATCACTTAATATCGACACTCTTGTTATGATCTATAATGTATGGTTCATATGTTGGCACAGGTCCTGACGCAAGCACTCGAAAAGGTGAGAGGTGACATGTCTAAGAAATTTGCAGCCTTCAATTAGCCGTTGAGTAGAGTCAAGTCGTTTAATGCATGAGACTTTGCCATTACCTCTGCAATCTAGATCACACCTAATGGACACTCTAGATTCTGAGGGTGCTTGACGCCCGGCGGAAGTGACATGAGAGATGACGGCCTATTTTTGGTACGGGGACAGTGTGAGGACAAGAACAGAGGTTATATCTGATATATATTGGTATTTTGGTGTCATGGATAAAATGTGTGGCTTTTTTAAAGTTTCAGTATCTGTTAAATGGAAAATGAAAAGGTTTAAATAGATTAAAAAGCATTTAAGATTTTCATGCAGTGTGAGACTTGAACAATGACTTTCAGAGGGGTTGACTTTTGAAGGAAATTTAGATTTAGAATAGTTTTTTTTACGGAAATGTTTGAACTACAGTATGTACAAATAATATGTACTATGTGAGTCAAGCTTGATTATACTTAACATTGTGTATTAATGAATACAATTAGCTGTACGACAGACTTTGGATAATAGTGTCTGCTAAATAAATGCTAAATGCTAAATAAATAGATGTAAGTGTAAATGATACAAATTTGGGTGGGGGAAATTAGCCAAACTTTAAGTCTGCTCTAATACTCAAATTTCATTTGCATATTAAAATCTGGTGATTATTAAACCAATTAGTAAATAAAATTGTGGTTACATTGGAATTTCTTATTTTTCTAAACAAACAATGACTTAAGCTATAAGCTACTGCTACACTGCAAAAATGATTTTTTTCCTTTGTATTTTTGGTTTTATTTTAAGTGCAAATATCTACACATTGCTAAATGAAGACACATTTACTTCAGAAGCAAAATTACTTACAAGTCTTGAAAAGGAAAGTATCAAAATAAATGACTATGCTTCAATCAATTAAGGAAAAACAAATATGTTAATGGGGTTAGAATAATTAACTTAATTTAAAAAGAAAGCAAGTTTATTTTTCTCACCTCACTGGTAGAAAGTCTCTTACTTTTTTATGTTTATCAGAAAACAAGACTTGTTGTCTTCTGTCATTTTGCTTCTCAAAGAAATTTATCTTGATATGAGAATGTCTAGATATTTGTACTTGAAAACTACTAAGATTTTTTCAATGTAATGTGATGAAAAGTGTTATTGACACTATGTAAATACAACCAGTTTGAAACAACAACTAAAGCATGGCTAAACAACAATTCTGTATTTTACCAATGGATAAATGCATCTATGCACTGCAAGTTATTCTTTCTTTCGCAAACTTGGATTTCATGTATGCATTTGGAGCCCTATCCCAGAAATCTGTGTGTCACCGGTCTCACGAATCTGACAGCTTGTGCACATTCCCTCAAAGTGCTGCTTCACAAAAGACCTCTGCAGCAGCTCTACAGACCTGATAGTTCAGAGCAGCCAGTCCTGAGAGTCGAGCCGACCCTCTCTGGCACCCAGTAATCACTGCAGTCGTGACCCAACACAAAACAGACATTTTATGTTGTACAAAGTCAAGTCAAATATTGTCATTTGTTAATATTAGTATGAACTCCACAGGCCTGAGTTTGTACAAATCTTTAGTTTCTAAACATCTCTTGATTAATAGTTTCATGCTCTCAGTGGTCACGAAACACAATGTACTTGGAGTGTTGCATGTGAACCCATGTTTTACGCAATCTGGATTGAAATTTATTTTGCTTTGTGTACATTTCTTCATGGTTTTTGTACCAAGTGACTGCTGCAAAATGTAGGAGGGTATAAATGAACACAGCTTTTTGATGTCAAAAACTAAAAAGTTAGAAAGCATTTTAGTCTCCCTTTTTAAAAGTGATAAGCATAGTTTTTATTACTGTCCTAACTATGTTTGAAAGTATGGTTAGTTTGTACTTTCCTTTTTTTTCTGTTGTACAGTTGAGTACCACTCATTGAAATCATGTACATCATTCAAAAGTTTGCAGTCTGTACGATTAAATGCTTAGAAGTTTCTTATGCATACTGAGGATTAATGAAAAAAAAATGTGTACCATAATAATACAGTAAATTTGTGTGTGTGTGTGTGTGTGTGTGTGTGTGTGTGTGTGTGTGTGTGTGTATATATATATATATATATATATATATATATATATATATATATATACAGAAAAAAATGTACAAAAGTGGTCACTAGGGTGGTACCTTTTAAAAAAGGTAACTTTTTTTACCATTTAGGTACTAATATGTACCTTTAAGCACCGGCGGCGCCAGGGGGCGGTCTTGGATCATCCTCTTCCTGATTAAAAAATGTATCCGGGATAAAGATAAAAAAAATGTTTCTCTTCAAACTACGCAGAACAATAATAAATAATAATTATTTCGACATTTATTCGTACACTGAACCGAGAACCGTTTCTGTCAGACGCGTCCGATTCGAGAACTGACAACTGAGGAGCTGATGATACTGCGCATGTGTGATTCAGTGTGAAGCAGACCGACTCACACAGCATCTGAACCAAACTGATTCTCTTGGTGATTGATTCTGAACTGATTCTGTGTTAATGTTATAAGCGCGGGTAAACCGAAGGCTTGAATGAAGGGCAGTCATCGCCAATGACATTACATCGAGCGCAAAAGAACCAGTGAACCGTTTTTTTTTTCATCTGGTTTATTTGATCGAATTGTCCGAAAGAACCGGTTCACTTGCGCACCTGCTCATTTGCCCCTTAAGTGCCCTTTTGTCAAAACAAAATTCCTCGAATTTTTTTGTTGAATAACATTCCCTTTTGTGAATGCCTGCCCACGCCCAATCATAATATTAGTACAATTTATTAATAATAATTTAGCCATAGATAAAATGATCAACATGATGACCTTTCACCTGATGACGACGAGGTCATTGATGATTCAGTCACCACGCCGCACGCGCATTTTTAATTGTTAGAGGATATTTTCAAAACCTTGGCAGCTGGTAAGTGGTGTTTCATTCTCAGCGAAGTGATTTTGATGTTTATTTACTTATTATTATTTTACAAGAACGATGTGATGTGAGAACATGCAGGTATGTTGTTTATATTGCTGTGTGTGTAGCCTGTAGTGTAGAAGTAACAGTAGCGTGCTGTTTGAAGGAGAAAAGTTTCACAGGCATCGAAGGGTCTGGTCTTTTTTATGTTATTTGACTAAACTTTTATTATATTACAGTACTTATTTATTTTTTAACACGTTGAGTGCCTTAAAAATAGTTATCACAACACAACACGGGTAAGGCTTATTCAGATTTTCTCATTCTCTGAATTATCATTATAAAAATAAAAACGAAATGAATTAAAATATAATTATATTTTAAATGTGACTCAAATATTTTTTTTTCTGCAATAGCAACAGTGTTTACAACAGCAAGACCACTTTAGCCTGTAAACTCAATAATATCTCTCTGGAAATAAATTTAAAAATATCAATGTCAATAAAAAATGCATAATATACCTGACATCAAAGTGCAGTGTGAAGGAGATGAATAACAAATGTAGCCTGTCATTTGTTTACATCGCAAAGGTGTTAAATTTTAGACAACTACAACAGCAATAATAATATTAATCACTATATTCCAGTGTATCAGTTTTTTTGTTTTGTATCAATATTTAAGGTGGACTTATTGATTAGGTGCAAGAGTAGTAGTGATGGTTAAAATAATAGATTAATGCTGAAATAGTAAATTGAGCCTTGTTCCTAGATAGACAGAGAGTGGAAAGTAGTAGATCAAATGAGGAGATGGAGATAGAGGAAGAAAAAGAGGGAGTAGAGGCACAAGTGACAGAAAGAGAGCAGACAACAGCAAGCCAAGAGACAGAGGCTGGTGAGAAAGAGGAAAATGTAGAGGCACAAGTGTTTAGTTTTTACTATAACCGCTGTTCTTAATTATTCTGTAGAACAGAGAAGAAAAAGCCATCAGGTTGGAACAATTTAAGACATTTCAGTATCTAATCCCAGAGCTATTATTATTTTAAACTTAAAATTGTCTTCTCTATTGTTTCTTTTTCAAAACTGCATCAAAGCATTTGCTGCTGTATCAATACATAATCATCCATATCGATACGCGAATCAGCAAGGAATGCATCACAATTTATTGTTGTATTGATATTTTGAACAGCGCCATTTAAACCCTTGTTCCATGTGCCCCTTTTATACTTTGAGCACCTGCCCCTCCAAAGGTCTCTACACGGCCCTGTTCAGAAGGAGTGTCAGCCACGTTAAAAAAGTTAACCGCTTAAGTCATTCGTGGATTAATGCTTATTGGAGACGCGAACCATTTCAAACAATTCAGTTCGATTTGGTGAATTGGTTCAAGAAGATCCGGTTACATCTAATGATTCGTTCGTGAACCGGATATCACTTCACTTAAGTGTTTTGAAATCTCACACAACAGAGACTGAAGAGAAGACAATGCTGAATAAAGTCATAGTTTTTTATATTTTTGGACCAATCAAATCAAAATTGTCTGGAGCCGCTACTGCCTTTAAGGTACCAATGTAGACTCTTTAATTACAAAGGTGTGGCTTTTGAAAAGGTACCGCCCCAGTGACAGCTTTTGTACCTTTTTTTCTGAGAGTGTATTAGTAAATCTATTATTAAATCTAGTAAATCTCTTAAATCTAAATAGTTTTCTATTTGAATATATTTTAAAATATAATTTATTCATGTGATGCAATTTTGACAAAAACCAAGAGCTCTCTGACCCTCCCAGACAACAAGTGTCCTAACACGATCAATGTCCAGAAACGTATCTAAGACATCGGTAAAATAGCCCATATGACTTCATGGGTTCAACCGTAATTTTAGGAAGCTTCGAGAATACATTTTGTGTGCAAAGAAAAAAAAAATTCTCCATCCCGTATGCTGTTGTGTGCTGCCGTTGTGGAGAATATCATAATACTGAACTCCTGATGTCACATCGACTATTTTACCAATGTCCATTCTACCCTTTAATATTTTTTTTCTGGAGTTTTGAATAATAGAAAGTTCAAAAGAACAGCATTTGTTTAAAATATAAATATTGTATAATATTTTGAAAGTCTTTACTGCCACTTTAGGTCCATTTGGATACTTGCTGAATAATAATATATATAAAAAAATCTTACTGACCCCATTTATACATAAATCCAAAGGATTCTGCTGCATCATACCTTAAAGAAAGAATTTGAAAGAAAATAAAAGCAGAAAAAAATGGCCTCACATCCCTCCTCCCTCCAGTTTTGCAAAACCTAAAGGTTTTTAGTGTGTTCGAGACAGAATTGAACACTTCAGCCTGGGTGTATTTCATCAAACACAATGCGTGATTGTAAATTATGACATCAGCAGCCATGCCGCTACATGGCATAACTGTCATAATACATAACAAAATGAGCTGACGGCAGAGACAGATGAAAACCAGGCTGGGCCTTTGCTAGAAATGCCTGCCAGATTTATTTCAAACATCAAGGGCCTGCTTATTTCAGCCAGGCCTCATTCATCAGAGGCATGTCTGGGCTCCAGCACGGCCTCGGCCCGGGAAAGGAGAGTCTGTAGCCGTCGACCCGCTGTCTCTGAGGACAGTTGCCAGGGTACGAGGGCCAAAACCATCTTCCCCCGTCTGGCATCCCACAGCGTGACTCCTGGCATGATCTAGACAAGGTACGGCTGGAGGTATAAAGACTGTCTTTGGAAATGAATGTGGCTGGCGGCGAGGAGGACAAAGAGGCAGGAAAAAGCTGGCGCAGCAGTATAACTGTACTAATGTGTGTACAAGAGAGTGCGTTACAGATCTCTAATGCATTAGCTAAATGTAAAGAGCTTTAAAAAGGCTGCGGCTTCGCACATTACACATTCACATCACACTGTGATTCACGGCCCCCGCCCTGACGTGCACGCTAATTAGCGCTCGGCTAACGAGCTAGGTTCTCCATTAGCACCCTGAGCCTGAGGGTGATTAGCATTATGGGGGATTGTATGACAGCGTCCGGCTTTCTCTCACTCAGTCGCTGATTAAAAGTAGTGATCGACCGATGTATCTGTTTACCGATATTTTTCCCGATATTTAAGCATTTTTCCATAATCGGGTATCGGTTTTGTAATATCGGATTCGCCGATTTACGGCGCCATCTTGTGGCCGTTTTGAGATTTCCGCCATTGCAGCCCGGGTGTCTGAGGAGATCAGTCAACAACAACTCAGTGCACAGGTAAATATATGTTCTACTTGGTTTGCTTTAATTAATCAACTTTATTTAACATAACAGACATGCACAAATGAGATCTGAGACATAAATTCCTGATATAGTTAATTTATGCAGCTTGTTTCTAAACAATTGAGACGAACTCATTGAGTCACGTAGTGTAATTCATCATGTGCCCCAATAAAGACGTATCTTTACATGAATTAAATAAAACAGACATGAATGAGTGCATGTTGAAAATAAAAGCGTTTAATTTAATTCTCTATCTGTTGTATTTGCTCACCATTAGTCTAGAAGAGAAAGTTTGTTCATATTGCTTAGCAACTGACGGATGATCTGGAGGCTTAAGCACGTCGACTGAATGAAACTTTTGACAAGATTATCTTGTTTAAACACCCTAGATTATATTATCATTTACTACATAACAATTATTTCGCTAATACACATATAAATATAGTCTACCGCTTTGTGGAAATTAATTATGATCTCCATGCGCGATCGCGGTTGATTAAGTTATAGTCAAACAGCACTTTGTCAGTTGGCATTTCATGATTTAACGTTAGATTAAATTTAGATCATAAAATGCCAACTGACAAGTGCTGTTTAACTTTATATAGTCTCGGGGAAAAAAGTTCGTTCATATTGCTCAGCACCTGACTGGGTTGATGATCAGGAAGCCTCAAGCAATGCCACTGAATGAAACTTTTGACAAGATTATCTTGTTTAAACACACTAGATTATATTATCATTTACTACATAACAATTATTTCGCTAATACACATATAGGCTACATATACCGCTTTGTGGAAATTAATTATTTATTATCTCCATGCGCGATCGCGGTTGATTAAGTTATAGTCAAACAGCACTTTGTCAGTTGGCATTTCATGATTTAACGTTAGATTGAATCTAGATCATAAAATGCCAACTGACAAGTGCTGTTTAACTTTATATAGTCTCGGGAAAAAAAGTTCGTTCATATTTCTCAGCACCTGACTGGGTTGATGATCAGGAAGCCTCAAGCACGGCCACTGCATGACATTTTTGAAGGAAGCAGGCTTACAAGGCAGAATGCTGAAAGACTCTGTTTTCTACACTAAAACCTAGTTCTGCTTAAAAGGCGCTCGCTCACTCAGCAAAAATGGGTTTTATTTGTTTGGTGTTTACTGCTCTCTTATTGCAGTTGGTGTAGACAAATGTAACATGGGATGTTTCTGGTGATGGAAACCATGCTAGTATTTTCAGTGATTATGCTTGCGTGCACATTAATATTGTGATATTAATCAGAATATGATCAGATTTTATGTAGTCAGTACATTTTTACAGAAATTTACATTTCTGGAAAGCATTGTATTGGCTGAATTTGATTATAACAATCAGCTTAAGGCTGGTTCACACGGCAGGATAATTATTATTTCCCATTAAAAACAAAGCACAAACTATGGCCACTGCATCCTCTTCGTCCGCCATGATTGTTTACTCTAAAGTCACGTTTGATCTCGAGGGATTTTGCGAGATTTCCCGTCTGACCTGGGAATGCTCGGGAGTCAAATCGGTTCGTGTGTGATGTGTTGATATTGCCGTGTGGCTGCACACCACACACGGAGCGACCAAAACTGTTAGACCCGTGATTTTTTATCGCCGTGTGTGGGGTCTCTCAGGTTTGGAAAATCTGCCGACAATTTTAAAATCGTCCCGTGTGAACCAGGCCTTAGCTGGGAGTAAATGGCTATGCACTCCTAAATAGCCCTCCCGCCCCCACCAATATGTTAGAATCATTTTTGTGCTTTATTTTTTTACCTGTTTTTATTTTTTTACCTCATCAAAGCTTTTATTTTAAAACAAAGACACTTAGTAACAGTGCGCTTAAATTTTTTGGACTCAGACCCCTCTATTTATTTGTGTATAAATATAATGTTTTTTTTTTTTGTATGCAAGGGGGGAGTGATTGTTATAAATAAAATGTTTTTTTCAGCTCATTTGTGTTGTAATAATTGTCAGAAACAGAAGTATAACAGTAAATAAATATCGGTTCTGCATATCGGTTATCGGGTACATAAACATACAAATAATCGGTATCGGTATCGGTTATAAAAAACCAATATCGGTCGATCACTAATTAAAAGGCAGCGTGCTTCCTGTCTGTGGGACTCAACTTCCGCCATTATGTTCTGCTGCAGCCTCGATGAAGCTGAGAGGAGACGGTGAGAGAACGCTTTGCTCCCTCTCTCGGACGCAACTCCTTCTCACATACAAAACCTTGTAGGCAAAGAAAGAGAAAAGAAAGCGAGGGATGTTAATTTATGTGAGAAGCAGATGCATCAGCCTCTAAAAATAAACAATGCGGGATCCAAATCGTCCTTACTTGTATGGTGCACATTATGATATGTGTTATCTCTATCTATCTATCTATCTATCTATCTATCTATCTATCTATCTATCTGTCTGTCTATCCCTCGTTTTTTCTTCCAAACTCTCGCTCTGAACTCTGTTTGTCATTCCCTCTCACAAACACTCCATTGAAAACTCCTCGGCTCCTGTCGTGTGTTCCAGAAAAACCCCTTACAGACTCAGCAGGCCGGAAAATTGGCCCACGCTGTCTCAGTTAGCTTAGCTGATCCTTATTATCCACGTTTCCAAGGGAGCTATTGGTGGGTTTTTTATCTAACGTACCGGGGAGACGCCCTGCGACCCAGTGGCTGACTGCAGCAGCCCAAAAGGGAAGGTTCAAACGTTAATGGCAGCTCTCTGCATGGGACAAAGAGCTTTACAACGCGTGGGAAAAAGTGGTCTGTCAGCTTCCTGGTACTGGGAGAGCTCGCACTGACCCAAAAGGTCAGCCAGCGACAATGCTTCGTCCCAACAGGGCTGGTTTGAGACAAAGCCTTTCTTTTACATCTATATTCATCACTCAGGGGCGGTTTCTGTTGCTGTCTGGAGCACAGTCGCTAACACACAAACATACACACACACAAACAATATGAGCATTTTTAGAATAACTTTTTCTGTGATGAACATTTTAATGAACTTTCAACGTTTTAAAGACATTTTAAATGGTCTTTGAGTCGCAGTTCAATGTTCAAATCAAAGTTAATTCACTTCAGCCTTTTAGATTTCAAATACCAATCATTTAATGTCATATAAGTTTACAGGGGCCCATAAATATATGTCGTCCACTTCCCCTCTGACCCCTGGACAACATGCTTTTGACATGTCCATATGGAAAGACAAAGAAGCAGGTCAAGTGAGGTCTGGTGAGCATCTTAATTTTGCTGGTCCACAAAAGTGAAGTGAAGAGACCACAACTCACAGAGAGTCATTGAAGTCCACTTGGTCAACTATTGGTTTGACCTGCTGACCAGCCGGCCTTGTTCATGACCACAACACCCGTCAGTGACAATGACAATGGTAAAATAAACAATTTGCGACTAGTTTTATACACTAGTCAAAGATGTATTCTGTAATAATCTAAAAGTTTAACCCATTCCAAATCTAACGGGGAAAAAAAAAACAAGTTGTGCACATGAACATATTTATTTTCAAAAAGAAAATTCAATGCTTTGTTTTCTTTCGAAGTCCCGTTAACAAAATAAAAATGCTATATAAATAAACAAATAAATAATTTACTTTGCCAAATACTATATATATATATATATATATATATATATATATATATATATATATATATATATATATATATTTTTTTTTTTTTTTATTATATATTTTATATAATTTAATCTAATTTATATATAAATAATAATTCAAAATATTTGTATGTAAAAAAAAAAAAAATCATGCAAAATTTTACGCATGATTAATTACAAAACGAAGCTAAGGTCACAAAATGTACATTTAATAATTTGCTAAATAGTATTAAATACTGTTTCTTGTCAGCAGGATTTACAGACAATAAATGTGTGACTCCGTGAGAAACGAGTGTCCCCCATGGCTGTCTTCCTAAAATGCAAATTTTAACATATTATTAAAACCATCTGTGAGCTATAATTATGCATTGAATGGCTGACAACAGTGTCACCAATATGTTCCCACATTCCTAAAATCCTGCTTGTTCAAAGGTAATTCCAGCTGTTGTGGGAAGTGTGCTCTCAAAATGAACCACAATGCACTGCTTTACCCAGAATCTATCCATTTTGACCACTGTTAAATTGCCCACACCAAATGTTACTTAAAAATAGTTTTTGCATGTGTATTTACCTATTTAAAGTGTCAATCTACTATAATAAATTGTATGTTCTTTCCGATATAAAACAAACAATCCTTAATTAAGTCCGTTCCGTATTCCTTTGTGAAAAGCACAGGCACGGCCAGCGGGAAGTTGTAAACTCAGAAAGGGTTCAGTGACTAGTCCCCTGAAGTGGAGGGCAGGTCTGTTGGTTTTGACTTCAATGGATTAGGCAGGTTGTTAGCGCGTGGAGTGAGAGGGCAGCTGCTCGTGGTACTTTGGTCATTCAGAGCGTATGGATTACAAGGTGCCAGAAACGCTCGGCCCAGCGGTAGGCAGTCCGGCTGCCCTAAGGGAGGTCAGGGGTTAAATGGTTTGTGTCAGAGGGGCCGAAACCCATAATTGAAAATGGACCTTGTCCTCCTTTAGTTCACAAAACCAGCAGAGTGGTTAAGGGCACGGGGTCTGACATATGAAGTCCACTGGGCACGAGGTCACGGCTAAATATATTTATACAAGTTGCATTTCCACATTCAATCAATCATTATAGTTATTGAGAAAATTTTCTTTGCTGCAGTTTTCATGCTCTGCCTGAAGACACACAAATAGTGTAAATGCATCTACATTTAACATCTACATCATCAACTTATATATGTAATGCAAATGTATGATTTTCAGTTTTTAAATGATCCGTGTAGCTACCATAAAGTCTTCTCAATAGTAATTCATATTGTCAAAACAGTATGATATTCTGACTATTACTTCTCGCTCTTTTCATTTGATCTTGTGTTTATTCTGGTTGTGCTGACATCGATTTAATCATTGCTTGGAAAAAAATGTTAATCGTCTGTTCCCTTGATGAAATATTAGTAGGAAGACGTTCTTTCAGGTCTCTTTACTCGAGCCTGCTGGGCTCTATTTGGGCCTTTTGAATGAGGAAAATAAAGAGAAAACTGAGGCAGGAATACGAAGCATATAGAGTCCTTTCTGCTGACCAACTGTGCTGTCGGTGGGCGCTTGTAATCTCTATTGTGCCTCGTCACAGGACAATTAAATCACTCCACCGGAGTCCTGCAGCTCTGTCAGGCCACTAACGCAGGCCTGGGTTTGAACGCGGAGAAATATCGTGATTACAGAAGTGTGTGTTTGAATAAACGCGTTTATCTACAGCTAACAATGTTTTTAAAACAGATAGTTACAGTTCAGTCACGGTAAAACACAAGGAGAAACAAAACCTTGTCGTATTGTTACGGTGTGTATCACTGCGCAGCATTACTAGATGTGTAATATCAACGTTAATGTCTGGTACTATATCTTCTGGCGGAAGAATTAGCCAATTTGGGTTTTTTAAAATATTTTTGTATATTACATTTCAATGGTGTAATTGTTTTATTGTCAACGCGCTTTATAAAATCAAAATTAACACAGCACAGCTTTGAATCCGTGGTAAGGCACAGAGGACTCATTTTCGACATTGATTCGGTGAATGAGGTACTATGATGCCATCTAGAGTAAAAATTGTGAATTGTGTAGTTTTTCTTTGTTTTGTTTAATAATGTTAATTCATTATTAAAGATAATTTAATATATATATATATATATAATTAATTAGTAAATTTTTTATTTATATATATATATATATATATATATAACTTATTACCTAAAAATATATTCATTTTTATTATCTTACGGCTGGAGTAGCCTACACTACACAAGTTTTGCCAAAATTCGAGGTCCAGTCTACAGATTTGTTTTATAGCTTCAGAATATGATTATATCCCAGAATATCTGACATGTATTATATTTTTATGTGATTTTAGAACACATTTCATTTGTAATATGTCTGTCTCAGCCATTTATATTGTGTATGATTGCTTTGGTTTTTAGATTTCATGAGATTTCTTTTTTTAAGAGATGGACTTTAATCTGAATATTCAGATTTATTCCTTAAAATTAAACTCACCACCTTAAATACACAATATTGAAATAATAATATGGTAAGAAATACACAAAGAAATCAAATAGACAAATGACAAAATTCCTTTTATTTGTATATATATTAGAAAACATAATCACTGTATTTTACAAGAACATATTAAATAAGTGCATGCATACCTGATAGTGTAATCTCATTTACATCTTTATGCATATTGTCAGGAAATCATTTTAGAAAAATTCAAAAGCAAAAAGCATTCTTTTCAATTTTGTGATTCCAAATATGAAAATAGTTTTGATACAAAATACCTTCTTTTGCATTTCTTGGTAGTTACTATATTGGACATATATATATAAAATCAGACATAAAGATGTTTTCTCTTGATCGCCCACTCAAATACAACATTTAAAAAGAAAAACCAGTCAGAGTGTAAATTCATAAAGCATATTTGGTCTTTTAAGGCATTTTTTTAACCCGCAGCACCAGTTAGTTTACATGCTTTTTTTCCTTCTCCGCTTGTCAAGCATCACAGGTTTTTAAGTAAAATGTGGTTTTAGTTTGTTTTCAGAGGAAAAACTGTAATAGTGTTTCACATTGCAGAACGCAAACAGTAGTTATGAATCTGGACAACATCACTTCTGTCACCTGGAAAACATTTCATGACAACTGTGGAACGTTTCTTCTCTCTTTATGAAAACGCATCCTGTAAATAAGGGAGTGAAGGTAAACAAACATTCTATCACTGCCTTGTCTGTCTAATGTGCCATCTATGATCAAAAGTAGTTTATAGTGTAACAGAACCGACACATTAAAGCTTTTCAAGTGTGTTTTCCTGCAGTCTATCGGCTGCTGTTGGTCACTGAATACTGAGTTTGGGTCTGCTGCAGAAGTTCAGTGAGTGCCAAGAGTTTTTTCAAGATGTGCTGTGAGAGAAATACAACAATTTCACCCAACATGAGACCACAAGTACTGGCTATCATCATTAAAGGTTTTACTAAGTTCTAATGGTACCTGCTGCGCGCCCCTCTCATTACTGAGCATCCTCAGCTCATCTAAGTGTGTGACACAGAGCTGATGAAGGGCAGCGAGGTCACGGGCCAGGTCAGTGTTAAAGTGCTCTGTGGGTTCAGGCAGCTCTGGGACATTCTGAAAAGAGCAAATGCATGTAAACAGTAAAGACACACTAGACATATGACACAGGGGCATGTGAATATGACTTCATCATTGTGGTTATTTGGAAAATTAATAAGTAAATAAACAAATGCATTTGACTATAATTCCATTTTAACTCATCGCTGAGTATTTCAGTGTAGAAAAATGTGGATAATGAAGTGTTTGCGCCCCCTGGAGGACATCTGATTAATTTCTTGTAAGACTTGAGTTAAACTGTAAAAATAATTTTTTGAAGTTGCAAAAAAACTTCTTTCTGCTAGAAGTTGACAAACCCCAAGTTCGTCCAAAAAAGTGATCATTCTGTCTTTGTTGTTCTTGATGAATGGATTTACTCCTTCCATGTACGGCTCCTGAGATGGGACACAATGAAACATTTAAAGAAAGCAACAATTATAGAACTAGAGAAGTCTTTAAAGACTATTAAAATCCATTTAAAGTGTTTATTTTACTTTGGCACCAAATTCCACCAGGTTGGCCAGATTTTGGACTGCTTTGGCCACTAAGGTGAGTGTCCGGGATGCGACAGGGGAAGGTGGATCTGCACAAATAGATTATTATTATTTTTAAAAGATTTATACATTTCTATATTTAAAGTTTGCCAAAATATTGCTGATGCCTATTTAATAAAAACTGAACAATTTAGAATTGACCAATCACAGCTCACCTGCAATGATGTTAAAGATTCTGGGGTTGACAATAGCAGGACAGATCAATCTGAGGAAGACAAATCCACTGAGAGAAAAAAAAAAAAAAAAAACTTTTGTAAAGCATTTTATTATATAGCTGTTGATAAATTTATACTTTAAAAATATGACATGGTATTAATATTGAATTAAATCCATTATTAAATCAAATTTTGTCCTCCAACACGACTATTTTCATACCTTACAACTCTAGTTCTCATGGTTGTGTTTCTGGGCCACTTCTGCTGTACAGCTTTCTGTAAACATCCATATATGAACCTGAGAGTCCTGCGAGAAAGGAGTGAACATGTCTAAAACTCCATTCTCTCACATTATATCCTTGTTCTGATCACAGAGCTTATAGGCAGAAGTATATTTATATATACAGTGACTCACGGAGGGAGGATTTCAGCAGCCATGAATATTTTCTCCACCAGCTCAGACACAATACTCAGGAGATGAGCGACATTCACATTCACATCCTCATTCTTCTCCAGTTTAGATGGATTAAGCTAATTTACAGTGGAAACAACATGTGTTTGGCAGGCAAATGACATGCAAACATGTTAGCCAGTCATAAATCATAATAGGACATTTCGATTTTTAAATGTTAAAGATTCTGTATAATTTGAAGTGTTAAAGAGATGATGTCAATATCTAATTAAACCTTAACTAACATTATTAGAGGATCTCAGTGGGGGGAAAAAGGAGGATATGGATATTTTGAGCATGATAATCTCTATGCAATTTTAGTTAACCTAAAAAAATCTAAGTAATACCTCACAGGACTGTCTAGACTCCATGATCTTGAGGATGGTGTCTTTAAGAGCATGATGAACGAATGGAGTAGCTGTAGCTTTCATGTACTGCTCCATCAGTGTACTGGCCAGAGTGGTGGCACGAAAAAGAGTCGTCGCTTCATCTGAAAAAAAAACAAGCAACTGTGTGAAAAATTCTGCTGAATTCAGTCATGCAGCATAAGAAGAGGAATAACAGTACCTTCAGCGCTGATCTCACGGTCATTGAGCTCTCGCAGCAGCTGGGCCTCCAGGTTCTCATGTCTAAATATCCTGAGCAGAACGCTGGCCAGCAGAGTGCGGTCCTGTCCACACACGTGGGCCAAAGCACTGATCACGTGCAACTCTTTCAGCAGAACCAGCTGAAAAAGATCAACTATTATATGCTGGAATGAGTTGCTAGTTCTAATATAATGGTCTCTACCAGGGTTACTACTTTTACTAAACAATTAAAAAACAAATTGTGTTAACTGACATACAGCTGAAATTAAATAAATTTTAAACAATTTTGAAATGTTTAACAGAAATAAATGTAAGCACTAAAAATATTAACAGCAAGTTCTGGAATAAAAAAAACCCTTTAAACTAAAAAAAAAAAAAAATTATATATATATATATAAATAATGTGTGTGTGTATGACAAAAGCACAACATAATTACTTAAAATATAACTAAAATTCAAATGAATTCTGAAACTATAAAAACCTAAAAAATGTTTAATAATAGTCCTTTATCAATATAGAAATAATAACCAATGAACTAAACTCAGTCTCAACCACCAGAAATATTTCTCACTGGCCATTACTCGGTTTTTTCATAAATATACGGTAATTTTAAAAGTTATAATTTTTCAAGTGTGACAGTATTTTTTTGTTTCCACCAAAAAATGAAAACTGTAATTGTGGCTTTTTTTCCAAAAAATAAATCAAATTACTTTTTTTCCTTGCATATACAAATTCATATTTTAAAAATGTTAACTTGCAATTCCAAGTTTATTTGATACAATTGCAAAAGAAAAGTCAGAATTGTGAGAAAAAAAAGGAATGTCATGGAATTTGTCAAATTTTGAATTAATCAAAAGTAGTTAATTACACTTAAATCAAATCACGCAGTGTACCTTATATGTAAATATAAAGCCGCAAAAGTCTATTTAAAATTTATCCTGCATGTTCTGCGTGTCTCTGATAATGAATGGTGCAGACGCACGGTTTAATTTTCTACACACTGAAGCGCTCGTGGCGATTTCAGCGTCTGCTGTCTCACTAAATGAGGACGAACACACATGAACAACATCTCCAAAACTACTCTGAGAGTCACTTCATTAGCATTTGATTTGATTAAAAATTGCCTCATATCACATACTTACTTAGCAGCTACCCGTCAAAATAAAAGAATGTACACAGTTTATTACTACTTCTACTACTAAAATGAAACAAACATTATTGTTTAGGATTAATCGCACAACATTTCTTCTTTGTTTAATTTTAATAGTAAACCCCCTTTTTTGCCATAAAATAAAGTTTGCTTAATTTTCAGTAATTAAAAGATAAATGAAATTAATGTTTTATGCTTTAATTTGATAACCAGAAAAATTTAAATACACAACATAGAATATCTGAGGGTTTTTTATACATTCAAATAATCAGAATGTGGTGATTTTAATTAATCATGCTTTTTAATTAACAAAATTTGATTGAGAGTTGAGAAAACGTAAAAAAAAAAAAAAGATTTTTTTCTTGCTGCGTCCCCCAGTTTGGGAACCACTGCTTTATGATTTAAATGGCTCTCTTTTCTTTTAACATTTAAAATGGCAGACAATAAAATGGGCAAAAAAAACGAACTTGCATTGAATAATCAATATCATAAAATATACAGATTTCTTTGTCGCAACTGTCCAGTAACTGAATTTTAGTTCTACGTTGACCGTGTTTATCTATATATCAACTCATGTATGTAACCAACCTCTTTTAACTCGTTGTACACCTCCACAGGCATGATCTTCTCCACAGAGTAGCGCACTCTCAGCCGGAGTGAGCTGGGCGCCACGTTCTTCAGAGCCACGTGGGAACTCAGAGGAAACCACTCGTCAATCATCTGACCCCTTTGTAGCCGACACAGAGGGCAGCACATGAACACTGCGGGAGAAGAGCGTACATTATTCCTTAGACCAAACCATTTTGAAAGTCTGAGCATGACGTAATAAGAAGGAACGTACAAATATCATTCTCTTTGCTTTTCTTTGTCTTGTTGCTGAGGCTGATCTCAAGCCTGTTGATTTCACTGGATAAGTCACTGCAGGAATATTGGGAAACATGAATAAAAACGTTTGATTTTATAGAATTAGTCAATATCTGAGGAAGTGGCTTACTCGAAGATGAACTCCTCTGTCCACACAGGGTTTTGGCCCTCCCGCGGATGGGTTTTTGCTACCTGAATGCTGTTCAGGTAAATGTTGCAGTAGGCATTTGTGAAGTGTTTACTAGGAAGGTGGTGAGCCTCCTCAACATTTAGAAATAAACTACTGACCTGTAAAGATATGTGTAACACATGAGGAGTAAGCGCTGTATTTCATATGACGATAAACAACTGAGAAGCAACGGAGAGTTTACCTGACGCAGGCGTTTGTTTGAGCAGGGATGGCTGGGTTTCCTAAGGTTACTACAAAACGTTTGCAGACATTTCATCCAGTCCTATGCAATTGAAGGGGGTAAGAATACATTGAACAGAATTATATTTAGCGTTCTACAAAGGCAATTTTTCTATCCTCACTGCTGCATGACAATATTACAGCCAAACAGATCATAATCTTATTTTAAAATCAAACTGTAATATAAAACTGTGTATTGTGCTCCTGTTATGTGGTTTTTTTGTTGTCGTTGTTGCAATTATGTATTATAAATAATATTGTATTGTATAACTGTATAAACGTCTGTTCAAAAGTTTGGGTTTCAGTAACATTGTAATCTTTTTGAAAGAAGTCCTTTATGCTGATAAAAATACAGTAATATGAAATATAATTAAGTACAAATTGAAAGAACAGTTTTCTATGTTAATTAATTCCTCTGACGGTAAAGCTGAATTTCCAGCATCATTACTCCAGTCTTCAGTGTCACATGATCATTCAGAAATCATTCTTTTATGCTGAATTGGATCTGCTTCTCAATTTACTGTAATTTAGATCAATTTAATGCTTCCTAGCTGAATATAATAATAAAAAAAATCTGACTGACCCAAAACTTTTGAAAAGTAGTGTATGTTGAGCTGGATTTGGGATGTATGAAATTTCCCTTTGGGACTGAAATCAGATGACTGACAAATGGCGTATTTCATATGTTAAACTCAAGTCAGAAAGTGTTACTCTGATGAAAGTGTATTAGCCAGCATTGCTAATGAAGGCATCGGTACCTGAGATTGTTCTGGGGTCTCTCCAGCAAAGTAAAAGATACACTGCTCCTCGCTAAAGTGCTGTACAACTATCTGGAAACAGTTCGGCCTGCAGGAAAAAAAAAAAAAAAAAAAAAACGCTAAATGTATTTCAATCAAACCTAAAGTCAATCTGTTATCACTGCATGATACAGTGGGAAACAAACCTGCCAAACATGCTGTCATGGACCTCATACACATAACACACACTCAAGTCGATTAAACCCTTTGGTTTAGTTGCTCGCTTCTCACTCTCAAAGTAGATCAGCTGGGAATCGTTTCCCTCAAGGATGAAATATAGATTTTTCCATCTTTTTCCTTTTCCTATAAAAGACACAAGATCTTAGTAAAATGCTGTTGGTAAAGTCTTTAATGTAAAACTACACTGAAACACTGAAAAAGTGGCAATACCTTTACTGAACAGGACATATCCTTTCTTCACAATGTTTTTATAGAAAGCATCCTTGGTCTTTTTACGGATGGTGTTGTAGATTTCTTTGCCTTCGACGGTGTCAGTAAGCACCTGCTCCTGGTGCTGATGAAATCACAGATTTCAAATCACTCACACAATAACATCATTAAAATGAATCAGTGTTTTTGGAAAAAGACATACTTGGACAGATAAAGCATCTTTAAGGTTGTGGCCCTCAACTATCTGTTCCTTCCTGTAGTGTACAATGATGTCATCCATACTGTACAAACACAAGCAATGTGTGTCATGAAACTCAATTTGATACATTCCAAAAGCCATAAAATGCTCCCAAATTGCGTTTACCTTTTGTAGTAACGGCCTCCCATCATAAACTGGTTGCTGGGTGTGGGGCTGATTTTAAAGCGCTGGATGGTCTCAGTGGTGCGGAAGCACAGCGAATAGTCCCCAGGCGTGCTGTCAGATGGGCGCACTAAAAAACTGCCCACCTGCCCAACTGTGGACAGCGATTACAGGAGTTAAGCAGCTGTAACCCTTCACGGTTTATTGCTTTTTTACCTTTTTACTGACCGACCTGTCATTAGTAGGTTGTTAGCCTCTTGCTTGTTGATCTTGCCATGAAACCAGCTAAAAAAGACAGATGATGTTGAGCAGATCATAAGAGGTTAGGCATGAAAATAATCATGTATTTCTATTAATTTTATGCAGTGTAGTATATTTTGTATTACTACCGGAAACTAACACCACTCAATCAAGAATCGAAAATAAATAAACTCACGCTTTCCCCTCATGTGGGTCTTCTTCTCGTCCCTGTGAATATGTCAGTATAGGACACCCTGTCATAATACTGTATATATACATATTCATCCAGTTATGGACATGTGTTTATTTATGTTTTGATTCTAAACAGTGTTTCTACTAGTGCTGTATGATTAATTGAAAAAGTCATAAAATCACGATTTGAGCGTGCACTATTTCTAAATCGCTTTATAGCACAATTTTCCATGGCCCTGACCTACCACACTATGCTGCCTGATCCAATCAAAATGCAGCGCGACTAAATGGAGCACAAGAACAGAACAGATTGGGCATATGCCCACGTAACTCCAGGTTCACACACTCCATCTGTAGTGCATATTGTTTTCAGAGCCCATGTTAATGGATCAGAGCATTCACACTGCACGCGGTAAAAGATGCGAAAGATGTGAACAGAAAAGGTAGAGAGTTGTGAGTGCACAGGACACAGTATGAGCGAGAGGAGACACGTTTTGTCACAACTTTACTTGGTGATTATTTTGACTTGTGTCTGTTCTAGAGACATGTCACAACTTTCTGATAAAGCTCTAATTGGTTCTCTTTTGGAAATATGTTTCAAATTCATACTCAATACATTAATAACTGTAAAGCATCTCTGTGTCTGTCAAAATCGTGATTAAAATCTAAATTGCAAAAATGATCAAAGAAATTGCGATAGATTTTTTTTGTGTATCTACTCACCACTTCCTTCACAAGGTCTTGGACTATTAGACCCTGTTCATCTGTTCGGACATTCGTCACCCACAACCAGCCGTCTTCCAGTTCATTATGGACTATAAATGTGTCGCCTTTGAAGAAACTGTGAGCACAAGAATAATTGAGTAAACTTTCTGAACATACATTAACACGTAACTTATTCATACGATTACATCATTACTCAATTCCAACATGCCAAATAAACATTTCTTATTATAAAAAAGAAAAAAACATTTTTTTTTTGTGGAAACCATAATAAAAAAATAAAAAAAACAGTATTAATTTGAAATATTAATCTTTCATTACATTATAAATGTATGTACTGTCACTTTTGATCAATATGAAGTATCCTTGCTGAATAATGTATACATTTATAAAAAAAAAAATACAAAAATGATAAAGAATATATATATATATATATGTTTGAAAATAAAAATAAAAAATGACCTGATCTCATCAGTTTCAGGCACTTTGGTGTATGGGAGAATTGCTCGCACCCTCCTGCGGTCTTCAACAGGCTTAGAAAACAAAACATTGTTGTTGTTGTTTTGTTTTTTTAAATACTGTAACAAATTTTCTTCTAACAAATTCTACACTAAATGTCTACCTCTGGAGGGGCGACTGGTGATATCAACTTCTCTCCTTTCAGCAGACAGGACTCGTAACTGTAATAACCAATCAGATCCGACAGAGAGGAGAAACGACGGCCTCCAATGTAGTAGTCTCCACACATGGCGATGATCCTGTAAACATTTATTACTCAGGTCACAGATACCATCTCATTATCTAGGCACAAAACCTTGCAGATTAAGATGTAAACACATTGCTAATAAAAATGTGCCATGTCCATTCGTGATTGGTTCAATTTAAAGATGGGTTCGATTCTAAAGCTGGAGAGAAAGATAAGATAAACAAACACCTGAAATGGCTGACTGTGTTGGTCACGCTCAGGAAAGACAACACAAATGAGCCGGGTCGGCGGTCACTCTCCCTGATGAGGTAGCTGCCAGACGTCTTGGCCTGAAGCAAACGCTCCTCTGCGATCATCCGGTCCAGCTTCCCATGATACCACCTGTCCAGTTACAAACTCCATTACAAATCTTTTACTATTTTCATCACAGTTCAAAGTTTAAGGAATACTTTACCAAAAAATTTCAATTTACTATAAACTGACTCCATCCAAGATGTAGAGGAGTTTCATTATTAAAACAGATCCAGAGAAATGTAGCATTACATCACTTGCTCACCAATGGGTCCTGTGCAGTGAATGGTAGGGGTGCTCCGATCACGATCGGCCGATCATTAATGCGCATCTCGTCAGTAAAGCCGGTTTTCTAATCAGCAGTTAATTCCATCAGGTGCGTGATTTCACATAGAGCAGCTGTTACTACACAGAGCCGTTGTTAACTGAGAAGATGCGCCAAAAAACGCTGAAAATGAAGTGGATTTGCGCATCTTCTCTATTAACACCG
Source organism: Carassius gibelio (assembly GCF_023724105.1). Lineage (NCBI taxonomy): Eukaryota > Metazoa > Chordata > Actinopteri > Cypriniformes > Cyprinidae > Carassius > Carassius gibelio. Next base: position 21,579,273 of record NC_068405.1, on the reverse strand, counting down.
GCTCTGTGTAGTAACAGCTGCTCTATGTGAAATCACGCACCTGATGGAATTAACCGCTGATTAAATAACCGGCTTTACTAACGAGATGCGCATAACGATCTGCCGATCGTGATCGGAGCACCCCTAGTGAATGGGTGCCGTCAAAATGAGAGCCCAAACAGCTGATAAAACATCATAATAATCCACAACACTCACATCTTGTGAAGAGAAAAGCTGCGTGTTTGTGAGAAACAAATCCATCAAGACTTGTTTAACACCTATCCTCTATCCATAATTTTGCTTAATATAATAGTCTTGTATGAATCAGGAGAGAAATATGCACAGATCACCATTTACAAGAAAAAACAGCCCAAATAAATTTTAAACAAATATGTTGGTGAATTTTGATGCGAGGACAACAGACGATAGATTTTATTATAAAGCGTTATTATGGGTTATGGACTTTGGAAAGAAGCAACAGTTATAATGTAAAACTTTAATGATGCATTTGTTTCTTACAAACATTCAGCTCACTTCATAAGATAATAATTGAGGAAGTTGTGTGGATTACGGTGATGTTTTTATCAGCTTTATGGACTGTCATTCTGACGGCACCCATTCACTGCAGAGGATCAATTGGTGAGCAAGTGACATAATGATACACTTCTCTAAATCAGTTTCGATGAACTCATCTGCACCTTCTATAGCTTATGGGTGAGCTAATTATCAGTCATTGTTTTTATTTTTGGGTAAACTATCCCTTTAAAAACTCACGGGATGCATAAATGGGGATGTCATATTACACAACTCACTGATTAGCAGGTGGCGCGGTGAGGGTTAAAACAACTTCCTCATCCTCCCCAATTTCCTGCACATCAAGAGCATCACCTTCTTCAACGATGCCCAGTGGAAGACACAAAGGGGCCGCTAGGCACTCCTCAGGAATCAGTGATGCAGATGGTATCCAACCGACAGCTCCTTCATGTGGATGATCTGATATCCCCCTACCAAAACCTGAAAAAGACCCCAATATAACATGTCCCGTATTACTACCACCTGCCTTTGAGCCAAACATGACTGTTCCAGGTCTTGGATCCTTTCCAAATACAGTATATGTGACCCCAGGAGGCTGTTTAGGTGGTAAAACCGTGGAATGGACAGACAAAGCGGAGCCCAGGTTCGAGATCTGTATCCTCTGACCACGACAGGCTGGTAAATGTGTGGTCCCATCTCCTCCTGCCCCAGCCATCCGGGTCACCACCGAGAAGGGATCAGGCTCCTCGCTGCCACTATGGGTTGCCATCATTGTCACCCAGGGAAGTTGACAATGAAATCTGACAGTGTTCAGGAGGGTTTCCCCTCCCGAAACACACAACTACACCTTTATTCCCTTTTAGGAGCGTTTCCTCTAATTCACTGTGGTGGTTTGGGTCTAACACAAGACAGACAGCTTCAGATCGTCATTGTTTGCTTTTCTCCTAATCTGAAAAAAAGGACGAACACAGAAAAAACTCAAATACTGAGATATGCCTTAGAAAGTAACGTTATCATTGTTTGCACATGATGCTAGCGCATTTTTGCCTTCGTAATCACATAACGATCTTATTTTTCTGGGAAATAAACATCAGCTGTATTACGAGTAACTGATTTTCGCCTAGAATAAGACTAAACAAAAACCGAATAAAGTTCAATCTGCACACAAATGACGGCTATGTGCGTTAGCTCGTTAGCTTGGTTTGGTTCTGGCCAGGTTTGACACAACAAAAGCCCAGCGTTTAAGGTTTAGTTGAGCGCTAAGGCTTTTGTTACAGTGAGGTAGGAGAGTTAAAAAGTTGGGAAGAGATGTTAAAGATGACGTTAAGGAAGATTTGCGTTAACTTTTGGTTTCACTCACTTCGGCTAGTTTCATGTTGAGAGTTGTGTTGTGAATTCTCGCGCAGCCTTTGCGCCCCTCAAACACTCCCACCTCGCGTGAGCCCGCCCGCCGCGCTCTCCCCACTGCCTTGAGGCGCGTGCCCGTCACATTAAGATGAGGGTTTCTTTTAAATGCAATTAATTTATTTTTAAAGGCAGCGTGGCATCACGTATCACGCATCTGCAGTAACGTTACTGAGGTAATAAAATATCTAGAAATTGATTTATAGAAAAAATTGTCTCGGTTTTATAAACAAGTCACACGTTTTTAATCATTAAAGATAATTATAAGTATACATGGATAATCTGAATATTCGTTTTACTTAGTGTAAGAGCCAATTTATGCGAAATAGCCTACCACATATTTACGGTACTGAGGTAACAGTCTGTAGCAATCTATGCAAAATACGCACATTAATCGGGTTAAAATCATAAATTATTTCAAGGAGGAATAAATATAATTGTCGAATGCTGTTACTTCTTTGGGCCTACAGAGGGCGACAGACACTTCTTTTAAGTCATAATTAATATGTAAATCTATGAATACGCTATATGAAATAGGCTAGTAGCTATATCCTATGTGTAATACATAAACCTTTTGAAATAATTAATAGCACACCAGGGAACACGATTATCTACGATTTAAGATGATAGGCGTGATTTTTTTTTTCAGGTAATAGGCTAGGCTACAATAATCTTGAAAAGAAAGATAAAATATTATCGTGTGATTATAAAACATTAAAACATTTTACATTTGCACGTGGCATTCAGGGATGTTGGAAGTCAAATCAAATAAAGGCCCCTATTTCTACATTTTTTTTTTTGTTTACATTTCTTTTTTGTTGGTTTTGTAAAGTATATCAAGTAAGAACATTTTAATGCACTCAATAAAAGAAAGTTGTGTTTTTCTGAGGATGCATGGCTCAGTGGGCGCGTCTACACTGATGCTGTGAATCCTGCCAGTGTCGGGTCTCCATCATCATCTTCATCACTGCAGTAAGAAGAAGCAGCAGCAGCATCACTGCTCGGAGTCACAGCATCACCGGACATCCTCACTGCGAGTCTCTCTGCCATTATATCTGCATCGCAGCTGAAACACGGGACGCATCGAGGCTGCACAGGAGAAGCAGCGGACATACACAAGTTTCCCCGCGATGGTGCCTTTATTTTTGTTCCTGGTCGTCCGCATTGGCGCGTCCATCCCACATCCGACATCCGCGGGTGAGTTCACGGAACACAACTGTGTGTTTAACATACACCCCACATTTGCACAGAACTAAGTTTATAACACACATCAGAACTTCAAGACAACGTTTGGTGCGTTTATTCACAGCTCGGACATCTGCGGCATCACTTAAGTGTTTTTTATTTGAATGTCCTCAGATATAATTCATGAGGGAGATGGTAATGAGATGTCGGGTTATTTCGGGCATGTGATTTTCTCAGCGCCCTCTAACAGACGCTCAATTAAATATGACATTAATGCAAGCACAGCTGCTTGACACAAAAAGATGGCAATGAATAGTAAAGCGCCTGCTTGTGCATGTAACAGTGTTGTTTTATATGAGCTGGGATATTTGTTTGATGTTACTTTAAGGTGATCCAGAGGTCATCTGCACAATAAATAAACGTTATCATCTGCCAACCTGAAACATCTCCTCGCTTTTTAATAGCTGAGCCCAATGTGATCATGTTAAATGTCATACTGTGCATCTCTGGCTGACCTTTACATTGAATGACTCCGTTTGAACTCTCACTGAGTTTAGAAATCAGCTGCATGGGTCAGTGTTGTTATGTTGTAATATTAGGCTACTTGTTATACCTGTTTTGCATTCCAATAATTTATTACAATTATATTAATAATAGTTATGCTTACAAAAACTGTACTTGGAAACAATAGTTCAGCCTAAAATATCTTATTACAGTTTTTACTGTAAAATATATAATGCATTATGGGATGTCATGTGGTACTGAATGATTATCAAATTAATTTGCAATGTATTGTTATTGTTCTCGGAGTAGTACATTGCCATTCAAAAGTTTGGGGTCGGTATGATTTTGTTTATGTTTTTGAAAGAAATCTCTTATGCTTACCAAGTCTGGTTTTTTATCAAAAAATAGCTATTTTGTGAAATATTATTAAAAATTAAAATTACTGTTTGAATATATTTTTATCTATTCCTGTGATGCAAAGCTGAATTTTGAGCATCATTTCTCCAGTCTTCAGTGTCACATGATCCTTCAGAAATCATTCTAGAATACTGCTCAAGCATTTCTTATTATTGCCAGTGAGAGTTGTGCTGCTTAATATTTTGTGGCAACTGATACATTTGATACATTTTAAGGAAACTTGATGAACAGAACATTCAAAATAACAGCATTTATTTGAAAAAGAAATCTTTTGTAATATTTATGAATGTCTTTATTGTCACTGATCAATTTAATGAGTCCTTAAAAGTATAATCTTACCAACCCCAAACTTTTGAATGGTAGTCCACTTCAAACCATGGAACATGACTCAACAACTATGGTATTACCATAGTAATTGTATTACTTTTTTCTTAGTGAAGTTACCACAGTTTTATTCCAACAGCAATAACTACTTTTTTAGTGGAAACTGAATTACCATAGTACATTAAAACTGTAAGCATTAAGGGGTCATTCATTTCTTTCCCAATTCACTGTGGTATTCATAATCATATTGCCACAAGTTACCAGTGCCAGTGTATCAATGCAGGTAACACAACAAATATCATGGCAGTGTGAAATTCATTGTACTGGAAAGTACCAAGCAATGTGTAGCGCTCTGCTATAATCCTCTGTGAGTTTCATGCCCTCAGGTTGTGTCGGATCAGTGTGAAACAAGACTGCTCCGTCAGCCATGTTTCTTTCCTAACACAAAAGATTTTCTCTAATCTTCCACCTCACTTAACCTTCCTCACTTCTGAAGCACTGGCATTCTGTCATCGGCAAACATCTGCGCTGCATCTTTAACAGTCGGCAAGTGTATTCCAAAGTTCGGCCAACATGTACACCTGTGTAAACACTCAAAGTTTCTCTCCAGATTCCTGTGGCTGAATAATTTAGGCCGAAATGGCTGTGGATATGGCATCACAAACTCTCGTGCATCACTCCGCAACACACTTTTTCCAAGCTGTAGAGGTAACTTGTCTTTGGGAAAAGAAGATCTGTCTCATTTCCTGTTTATATCTCTTCGTGTTTTGTAGGTGAAGTATGCGAACCGGTTCCATGTGAGAACGGTGCTGACTGTCCCAGTACACCAGCTGATGAAAATGTTTCTTGTGAGTCTTTGTCCTTTTGGATTTGAGAACCCCGAAGACCCATGAGATTTCATTTCTTGCGATTTAAAAACACATTTGAAAATGTATGGAGTGATACAGTGTGTGTCTTTGTTGAGCTTTATTTGCCTACACTCTTATCTTAAAATCAAAAATTCTTTATGGTTCCATGAAGAACCTACGTATAACATCCACGTAAGGTTCTTTAGAATATTGAAATGTTCGTCACACTAAGAAAAACAGTGTGTTTTGTGCAAAGAATCCTTATCAAGAATACACTCTTAAAAATAAAGGTTCCAAATGGAGGTTTTTTGTATGCAATAGAAAGAACTATTTTATTTCCCCAAATAACCTGTTTGTGAACAGATCTTAGAAGCAATAAACCCTTATTTCTTAGTGTGTAGAATATTGTAATAATCAAAAGCGTTTTTTTACTAAAGAAAATTTTGGTGGACTGGAAACAATTCTGGGATGTTACAGGTTCTTCATAGAACCATAAATGCCAATACAGAGTCTTCATTTTTGACAGTGAAAATGTATAATAAATTCTAAATTAAATTAGAGTATATGTGTTTCCTGGGAATTGAATCTATAATCTTTTGCGATGCTCTACCACTAAGCCACAGGAACACATAATATGTCAAATGTGGCTTTTTAGAGTTTTTCACCATAAATTATATTGTAATTTACTTGCAAAAATGATATATTGGAGTATTTTACCTCATGCAGTATAATGCAACATATAAAACATATATAATAAGTTAACTTCACATGTTCACAACAAGAATGTTAAATTTAAAATTAAAACAATAAAGATATCAGCATTCAATGCACAATAACACTCTGTTGTGCTTTAAATGCTTGAGCTCTTTAAAGGTCGATTCTGATTGGCTGTCAGTGTTTTTATCATTCATCAGCTGGAAAAAAATCATTCTGATAGTGATTCTAGTGATAGTGTTCGTCCATTGTTATTGTATTTTATATTAAAATTGTATAAAACTATATATATTTCATTATAGTTATTATCTTTGGAGCGAATACCATGTTTTTATTCTAGCATTTAAAAGAAAAAATCCCCTGTAAAAAACATTGCAGAAAATTATGTTTTTCGAGAACTGAATAATAAAAAGTTTGTTGTGAAGCTGTAGAAGATTCTACTGTTTCATCTAATTGGAATCATTATTTATAAAAGAGCAGATGAAATATGTCAGAATCTCACAAATTGTGTGTTCTGTGTGTTTCAGCATCAGGCTGGGAAGAGCAATCTGTAATTGGTGAGTTTGTTTTATGTAGCCTGTTTTAATGGTCTGTTTTCCTCATTTTAAGAAAGGTTCAAGAGCGCTTTGCTCATTGAGACTCCAGATATGAATGGCATATTAAACAGATCGCTCATGTTTGGCTTATGAACCATGAACATAAATGATGCCAGCCTCGATTTCCATTCACTAGTTAATTCATATTTAAACATCTGCTTAGCGTTCATTAGAAACTCACACTTTCTGGAGTCATCTTTTATAGCTAATGCAGTATTTAGTGTGGTGTTCAGACTGAGCTGAAAGACATGAAATAATAATGACCGTGTGGGGAAAGTGCATGCCATCAAGTGCACTGAGCATCAAGTTCACTTACAAATCAACCTGCAATAAACTCTAGCAGGATTTTAAATAGCACTTCAAATGAACCCTGCAGATTTCAGATACTGTGTGTTTCTGTCGTTCAGGGCCCTGCCGCCCAAACCCCTGTCACAACGGAGGGGTGTGTGAACTCAGTGAGACTTACCGCGGAGACAATTTTGTCGGGTATTTGTGCAGGTGCCCTCTTGGCTTCGATGGTGTCCACTGCCAACACAGTAAGAAACTTTGTCATTTTTAGAGACATTTATTTCTATATTTTAATGATAAGAAGAACTTATGTGTGTGTATATGAAATAAAACTTTTTTATTTGGTGGACACACACACACTTTAAAGCCAACATAATTTAAATATGTTTACTTTTTTTATTTATATATTTATTTTCATATTATACACACAAAATATTTAATGATATTAAATAAAATGCCATATATATTCTATTTTATTTTTAATGTTTATTATAATTTTTTTTATTATTCACATATGTGACCCAGGAGCACAAAACCTTAAGTCGCTGGGGTATATTTTTAGCAATTGCCAAAAAAACATTGTATGGGTCAAAATTCATGATTTTTCTTTTATGCCAAAAAACATTAGGATATTAAGTAAAGATCGTGTTCCATAAAGATATTTTGTAAACTTCCTACCTTAAATATATCAAAACTTAATTTTTGATTAGTACAATGCATTGCTAAGAATTCATTTGGACAATTTTAAAGGAGATTTTCTCAGTGTTTTGATGGTTTTTTTTTTTTTTTTTTTGCACCCTCAGATTCCAGATTTTCAAATACTTTTGTTAAATAACTAATTTCTCAAAAAGGTAAAAATATCTAGAAATTATACATCTGAATTTTTTTATAAATAAAAATATATATTCATAAGAATATACATATAAAAATTATAATAATAAAAAAATTGGGTTCAAAAATACATATATTGAATATAGTACACCTTAAAACAATGCAAATTCATATATGTTGAATTTTCATTGCCACAACTCAACAGTCAACATGTTTATATCGACAGTATAGCTACCAGAATTACACATCTAGTTTAATTATACAGACTGAATGAAACTATCGTCCATGAATGAAACTGCTGCCACAGTGATGGAAGAACATATGTCAGGATGGCTCACTTACTTACATTTTAGTTTCACCAGTGTAGAAGCACAATGCACATTAATGTGAATATCAATGTTTTTCTGCCTCAGTTCTTCTCAAAAAAAAACTTCTACTGCATATTGTGCCAGAACACTTATCAAAGTGACAAGAACGTAATTACCAAAGAGCTATTTTTTTATCGGTTTGCCGTCAGAGCTGGTTTTTATTTGTTTTGTTTTTGTCCTGATTCTCTTGTTTCTGTGGTTACCTCACACCTCCTTCATTATGCATGGATTGGGAGAAAGAATATTCAGCTCTGTTCTGCACTGTCTAATACACATCACACATGTGCATCCGTGACCTTAATTTGCACTGTCTCCTGAATTGACTTCTAAGCGTATAGTCTATAATTAATGCCGGAGTGAAAGCACAGCTAAGATAAGACTCCGAGGCTCAGTTAGTAGCAGGGGGCTGGAAAACAGACTGAGCAAAGGCAAAGACAATTTTTTGGTCAGATTTTTGGAGAATGACATACGGCCTTATTATCTGCCCCGAGCCCCATGACCTGCTCAGTTTTTGTCATAATAATTAGACTTCACAACATAATGACCTCATGTAGGATGTTTAGCGGAGTGTGACGTTTAAAAATCCCAGGAATGTCACAACTGTGTTTTGAAAATTGAGGTATAAAGTCAAAATTGCGTCTTATAAAGTCAGAATTGCGAGATATGAATTTGCAATTGTGAGAAAAAAAGAAAGTCAGGTTGCAAGTAAAAAACACAAAATTGTGATTCAGACTTTTTTTCGTAGAATTGCGTGTTCATATCTTGCAATTATGACTTCATTTCTCAGAATGGTGAGTTACAGTATAAATTGCTAGTTTATATCTCACAATTCTGACTTTTTAACTCGCAATTTTGACTTTATAACGCTCAACTGTGGTTATAAAGTCAGGATTGCAAGATATGATCATGCACTTCTGAGAAAATATAATTCTCAGAATTGTGAGATAAAAAAAAATCGGAATTACCTTGTTTTATGTTGTATTCAGTGGCGGAAACGGTTGAAGTATTTACAAGTTGAAGTAATTTGTAAGAAATTGAATTTTTTTCATTACATGTGTAATAAATTTAAATCATTTAACTTAAAAAATTAAAAATCAGACAGAGATATATAAAAAAGGTAAAAAAATAACTTATGTCAGTGGATTTTACCATGAAAAGACAGACGGAAAGAAGCAGATGGGATTTGTTAGAAAAGGAAAAACAGAATAATTTTTTTTAATAAAAGTGATTAAAATTTGAATTATTAAATAAAAAAAATTAAGTAAATTAAGTTAACAAAATTAAATTGAAACAAAATTCTAAGTAAAAAAAAGACTATAGTAAAAATTATTTATTCATTTATGTATTTATAGACCAAGGAAAACTGCACATGTATGTTGGTGACTTTTACCACAAGCAGACAGCAGCAGCAGAAGAGTGAATGAAAATTATAGCACAGGGAGCTGCTCTGAAATAGTTACCCGCTAGAACACAATTCATTTTCAATAAGAGGTTCACAGGAGAGCTGGTGCAATCTGATGAAAGTGTTGTGGAAGAGCGCTGGGAGCGCTGCCATCCTCATCTATATCAACTATGCCACCGCTGGTTCTGACTGAGTGATCATACTGTGTGAAGCACCACTGACTTCATTAACATAGTTGTCTTGGCACAACTTGGCCCAGTGAATTTGCTTTTCTTTAAGAAATGAAATTCTGAAATCAGCATGCATTCAATAATGGCACGGAAATCATTTCCAAGATGGGCTCTGATCAGGAGAAGAGGCAACCAAAAGGAACTTGGGCATCTCAAAGCATCATTTATTAGGTCATATATAAGAAGCGTTCAATACCACAAATCCAGCGTGACAGCTGACCAACCCCCCCTATGTTCCTCACACCAATTTACTTGCATGACTGGCTGGACTTTGGCCCCACGGAGGAAATCCCACCAATCAGGATGAGTTCGTTCTATCGTAACTGACAGGGGTGCTTGGATGCACATGACTGGCATGAAGCTGAATGCCAATGGTCGTTCCTCACTATGAATTCAGCAACATAAAAAACAATGCTTTGTTTTGGGGGTCATATCGGTATTTTTGTTTCTGATCTAAAATAAAAGAGTTACAGAGCCTTTAAAATTTCATATGGGTTTGTAAAATGTCATTTTTTGAAAAAAGTATCTTCTGCTCACTAAGACTGCATTAATATGATCAAAAATACAGTCAATATTGTCAAATATAATTACAAGAACAAAGAACTACTATCTATTTGAATATTTTTTTAAATGTAATTTATGTCTGTGATTCAAGTGTCCCATGATCCTTCAGAAATCAAAATCCTGATGGAAACCTTCCATCATTGTGTCATGAGCAAGACCCACTCCCATTTACCTCAGAAAAATGAAAGTCTGGTTTTGTAATAGCAAATCAAGTTATTTTGCTTATAATTTCTGGCAGACAATAAAGTCTAGTTCCTTTAGCTGTTCTTTTTATTCTGACACCACCCCATGAGAGGATCAGTGCAATCTAACATCAGATCCTTAAATCCCACATTTGTTGTGTTCATCAGTACTTTCGGTGCTCATGAGGTGACCCTGTTTAAGCTGTGGATTTGATGGTTGCCCTCCAGTACTCTTCTGTTGTGGTAAACCCAAAGGTGTGGTTTATATCTGCCAGATACCTGATAGACTTGAGCCTGTGCTCCACCTTGCAGATCCCTGAATTTCTGCTCGGGCGACCCCACGGCTTGCTGTCAGTAACAAGTCTCTCGAGTTCCTTTGGTTCTGCTTAAAAATCAAAGAGAGAGGTCAGTGCAGCAGAACTCGGAGACAGGACGCCATAAGCTCTTCTACCAGGAATCAATCTGTTACAAAGCTTGCTCATAAAATGAGCAACACACTCTCTTTACACTTAGGCTTTGGCATATTGGTGGTGAAATATTACGAATTTGTACAATCACATTTTTATGTTTTCTTTTGATCTGCTTACGTTCCACTGAGTGTTTAGTTTAGAGATGGACTTTTATGCTTAGATTTTTCGCTAAAATATGTATGTTTCCATCCCACTCAAATCATACCAATTCACCAAAATGAACATTTATTACTTTTTACAAGATATTTGAGTGGGAAATGAAAAATGATGAATAAACATCCACCCAATGGTGTTCTTTAGGTTTAATATGTTTTTGCATATTAAGAAAATATTAATATATATATATATATATATATATATATATATATATATATATATATATATATATATATATATATATATATATATATATATAGTTTTTAATATTTTATTATTATAATTGTTTTAATTTACTGATGCTAAGCTTTTGAACAATAGGAAATTTTAATTATTTTATATTCGATTATAATTTATATTTTATTATTCAAACTCACAGTTTATATAGTTTTTATTGTGTTCATAAAACCTGAACTCAAATTTATTTTATACATATTTTATTATTATTTATTTTTTTAAATGTTTTATTTTTGTTTTGTTTACTTTTTTATAATTTGTTTTGGATACAACGACTATAAAAGCCAATTATTTAATTTTAATAGGAAAAAATTTAGTATCACGCATAATAATGCTCAAAATATTACTGTTTTTTCTATATGTTTGATTAAATACAAAATTAAGATATAAAAAAAAACGGACCCTTTGAACTTTTGAACAATTGTATAATTTTATTTTTAATAATATTTTAATTATTTTCTATTCTGTCAAATTATAAGTTAGGTAAATTTGACATATGATTACAAAGAAGAAACATTTTTAACTTGACTTTTATTGTATTTTACTCTAAAATCTACTTCAAATTATTTTTTACACTGTAGTAATCTCATGATTCCTAAAGAAGATATTTTTTTCAAAAATCAAAATCCAACATCTCCAAGATCTTCCATGAACAAATAGACTGAGCTGCTATGTACTGTACATTCATTTTATAGCTTTATACTCTTTCTGTTCTTTAAACATTTGTATCTACATCTGAAACAATTTAGCAAGAGACAGAATTATTGATACTTAAAACATAAAGAATAATCAAAATCTCATGTGTAACACTTAAAAAATTATATATCCCCCGCTCTGTATTAATGCATAATAAATAAGCACTGTTCGATGTTAACTGGTATGATTGTAGAGAGGTTTTTCATCCCTGTGGAAAAATCACCCATAATGAGAAACAATATTTGACCTTTTGTAGCTTTTTCCAGGTTGTCGCATTTAATATTTTCCCGATGTGTCTGTGAATGTCTGCTTGTGTTTTCAGATGTTAACGAGTGTGAGAAAAATCCATGCAAAAATGGAGGCAGCTGCACAGACCTGCGAGCAAACTACACCTGCCAGTGTCCCAGTGAATACATGGGGCAGAACTGTCAGTACAGTAAGTGCGAATCGACTTCATCACCTCATTTAATTAAACCCATGTGCTTAATATTCACTATCAAACCATGGCATCTCTTGAGGAGCAAACTAAAACTGGATTCAGCGTGTATTGGCTTGGGGATGGGAGCCATCTGCCTTCGACAGCTTTTTTGGGAGAATCTGAGTGAATGAGGCCAATATGACATTGACTGAGTAGGGAACCACATCGCTGGTGAAATCCTTCTGTCATTTCCATAAATTCAGGAGGGGGAACTGATTCTATTTTGCTTATTTTTGTCCATGCAATATTTCCTAGACTCATAGTCTACAGAAAGTGTGCCAGAAACCTAACTCGCCATATGCCTGAGAGGTACCAAGACTTGTGTAACTATGATATGCATGATGGTATTTTTTGTGCTGACTCAAAACAAGAATGTCCCAGCAGTATCTTAAAGGGATAGTTCACCCAAAAATGAAAATGTTAAGTTTATCTGCCTAACCCCAGGGCATGCAACATGTAGGTGACTTTGTTTCTTCGGTTTGAGTTAAATATCTCAGTTTGTGTTCTACTTAAGAAACAAAATCACCTACTTCTTGGATGCCCTTTTCATTTTTAGGTGAAGTATCCCTTTAACACATCTATGAACATATAATTAAATAAGTTCAAGATTGCTGTCATGCTTTCTTACTTACACGGCTCTGAGGAGCGTATATAAAGTTACACCCCTCAACAAGGTTTGATTTGCAATCATGCTGTCCAAACACAGCAGCAGAAGCTCCCTACGGGCAAGTCTGAGCAGCCTGCGGCTCCTTTTCGAGTCTCCCCAGTCTATGCGGTCGTTCTGCGGAGATGGTTCAAGTACTCCATTAATGTTCTCCCCGGAGCACCAGCGAGCGGGCGCTATATCTGCAGGTGGACGAACCGATGACAGCAATGACACTAGGGAAGACATCTTAGGCTTCGAGAGTGAAGACAGCATCTCTGTGTGTGAGAGCAAGGACAAGATATCCATCGACGAATCCAAGGACATTGCTTCCAAAACTTCAGACCTGCCAGATGTTTTTGAGGACAAAACAGAGAAAGATGACATTTCAGAGGTCGACACGGATTCTCTGGAGAGAACCAGCGGGAGCAGGAATAATGTTATCATATTATCTCTCGAGACCAAAGAGCACTGCGTTTGTGGTATTCCTTTGAATTGTTTAATCTTCCCTTATTAACAATATTTCTAAGAAGAAAAAAAAAGTATTTTATAGTTCAGGAGACTTTGCTAATTATATGATTTAAATGATAATTTTAATTAAATCAATTATTGCATCATTTTGTGTTTACTTTTTAAAAAGTTTTAATTTAATTACATTTTTAAAATCTTTTAGAGGTGGCATATGCAATCCTTTTGGGTTTTTATACTGTTATTGACTAAAATTAGAATCGTAAAAATGCATTTTTGTTACTTGAAATAAACACAAAATGAAATAGAATAAAATAAACAAAAGTTTTTTATTTCTTTTTGTTGCCAAAAAACATTTCTAATTTTTGAATGGTTTGACTAAATATACTGAAATAATGACAACTAAAATGATGTAAAATCAAGCTATGTAGACATATTTAAATTATTAAGCTTTAATTTGTAATCTGTATATTATTGATTCACTGAAATGAACTGAAAAGTAATTTGTTCTAGAATCTACTAAATTGGTAGAGCTTTTTGTTTTACTAAAAAGAACTGACACATAAGAATCATTCCTTTACAAATCGAATTACACAGGTGGCGCTGTTGTGTTTTGATTCAGTAAGAATTGATTTATAAAAATCATTCATTCAGAAATCGAACTACACAATGCACAGTGCCCTGCAATTGTGCACAACACAACAAAATCTCCACAACACAAGGAAATTAGCACAACACAATGGAAAAAAGCTGCTACACAATTAAATTGGCACACAACAAAATCTCCACAAAACAATGAAATGAGCACAACACAATGAAATTAGCACACAATGAAACCTCTACAACACAACGAAATTAGGACAACACAACAAAATATCTACAACACAACGAAATTAGCATACAATAAAATCTCCACAACACAACAAAATTAGCACAACACAATGAAATTAGCACAAAACAACAAAATCTCCACAACACATCGAAATTAGCACACAACGAAACCTCCACAACACAACGAAATTAGCACAACACAACAAAATCTCTACAACACAATGAAATTAGCACATAACAAAATCTCTACATCACAACGAAATTAGCATAACACAACAAAATCTCTACAAAACAATGAAATTAGCACACAACAAAATCTCCACAACACAACACAATGAAATTAGCATAACACAACGAAACCTCCACAACACAATTAAATTAGCACACAACAAAATCTCCACAACACAATGAAATTAGCACACAACAAAATCTCCACAACACAACGAAATTAGCACACAACAAAATCTCCACAACACAACGAAATTAGCACAACACAACACAATAAAATTAGCATACAATGAAATCTCCAAAACACGACGCCAACTAGCCATAAAACAAAATCTCTGCCAGAATAGTTACCAATATTTGTTTTAAAAATGTAAATGGTCCTGCAAATGAGACAGTTGTTAACACACAGTAAGATTCTGATGTTATAAAATCAAGGTGAACATCTAGTAGTAATATGAAACATTTAAGTTTATATAGAACTATTCAACTTTTTTTTTTTTTTTGAATATGAGACATTATTTAGATATTTCCTAAAACTCTCTTTAGAGAATACAGGACTTCTCTGAGGACAAGCATTTCAGAAGGTTACTTGAGCAAAATCTCTCCATTTAATAGTCTATGAGAATTAAACAATAAATAAAACAATATTTTAAACTTAGAATATTTAAGGCGTGTTACATGTGTTTTTTCTTACATCTTTTTCTCCGTCTGTCCTCTCAGAATGTTCTGGTCCTTTAGGGATGGAAGGGGGGATCATTTCGAACCAGCAGGTAACAGCTTCCTCCACACATCGAGCTCTGTTCGGCCTGCAGAAGTGGTTTCCGTACTTCGCCCGACTCAACAAGAAGGGCCTCGTCAATGCCTGGAGCGCAGCCGAGGGTGATCGATACCCATGGATTCAGGTAATCCTGCAACATTTTTACTGCATTAAATGAAAAAGAAGCTTTTGTACTTTTTTTTTTATAATTGAATATCAATTCATGAGTAGAATAAAAGAAACAGTAATAAAAATGCTTGCTAACAACTAACAAATCACTATAGCATTACTTCAGTGTTGTGTGCCAGCCATCCAACACAGCTTTCAAGGAAAAGCATAAACACCCAACGGTAATTAGTTTATACTAGGAGCCAAATCTCATTAGAGATTTTCGGAGTTCTAAAGGCATGGCTGTGTGAGATTTCATTAGGAGACACAAAGAAAGAACAGTGTGGGTGTACAAAGTATGTTCACAGCCTCTGTAATGACTTAAGTGGTAACCGCACACTGCCACCAGTTATGCCCAAACAACACCAGCATCCTGGCCTTGCTCTGCTGGCGTCCTGTGTGCGCCTGACTCTATTTTTGTACCTTTGAGATTAAAGAGGGCTTTGATGTCCATATGCTTTTAAATAAGATCTCAATTTGTTGCTGGAAAACTGCGCTACCTGTTTGTCTAGTCTTCAGACGTTCTTGCTGCTGCTTTAGAGTTGGTCTTTGCATTGGATGGTGTTTCAACCTAGCATGGATTTTCAAATGATTAGAGGTCAAGGATCCCCAAATAATAATAATAATAATAATAATAAAAAAGATAATTAAGCATGACAAACATTTTGTTTCCAAAATTAAATGATTGGCTTTTATATTGTCGTCATATTGAATCCAAAACTAATTATTAAAATAAATAAGTACAAATTAAATAAATAAATAAATTATATATAATACAAAAAATGTATTGTTGCTCTACTATAATGCGTTCTCGACATTTGACAGGGAAATAATGCCATATTTTGGAAACAGGAGATAAGCTCCTGGTCTAATGCACCACCTGTCTTGAGAAACCCGTTCTCAAAGACTTAACGTTATTTTTAGTCATTATTTTATTTGGGTAACACATATATTCCGAATGCCTTCGGCAGAATTCAAATGAGCCTTTTTAATCTAGATTAATCTAGATTAATTCCAAGATTACAGTGAGATTAATCTAGATTAAACAAATTAATCTATGCCCACCACTAATTAACTTACTATACATACACATACAGACAGACACACAGACAAACACACACACACACATAACCTCCACAAAACCCCTCCAGATGCACGGCCATCATTGTCTCTACCACAGCAATTTCTGATAGGGACAAATTATGACTCTACAGCCCACAAGGCTTCGCTCATTCATCTTGTGAGCTAAGGCCATCGATTTTGTGCTGTCCCCTCACAGATAAATCTACAGCGGAGAATGAGGGTGACCGGACTGATAACACAGGGTGCCAAGCGAATCGGAAGCCCAGAATATGTGAAATCATATAAAGTGGCGTATAGCGACGACGGGAAGGCCTGGAGCATGTTTAAAGTGAAGGACACGGATGAGGACATGGTAAGACAGGGCATGCCGTTCGTTCCAGATGAGATGAGAGAGCCTGAGGGGGATTTTTTTAAATTAAGTTAACTGTTAACTGTTCGCTTAAGAAGTTCTCTGCCAACTCGCCCCTCTTTCCAGTTTTTATTTTTATCAGTCATACTCCGCTGTTTTAGAAATCTGCAAGAAATCTTTTTGTAATGTGGATGCGAACTACTTTATTACTTATATGTAGCATTTATTATAGTGTCTTGAAGTCTAGAGCAGCTAGTTCATGTTTTACAATAATGATAAATACATGTACATAATGATTTGAGTTTACATTAAAATTATAGTAGAGTAATAAATAATTAAAATACGCTATCGTTCAAACTTTTGCGGTCGTTATGATTTTTTTATGTTTTTAAAGAAAGAAGTCTCTCATGCTCATCAAGGCTGTATTTATTATTATATATAAAAAAAAGGAGAAACACTAATATTTTGAAATATTATTAAAATGTTAAATATCTGTTTTCCATTTGAATATATTTTAAATTACAATTTATTCCTTGGTTGAAAATGCAGAATTTTCAGCATCATTCCTCCAGTCTTCAGTGTCACATGATGCTTTTGGAATCATTCTAAGAGGCTGATTTGCATTGCATTGCACTGAACATTTCTTATTTCTTTTGCAGTGTTCCATTTTTATCAATTTAATGCATCCTTGTTGAATTAAATCTTGATAATAGTTTAAAAATAATTTTTAAATATTTTTGCAATTTTTGTAATAGCAAGTTTTATGTTATTTAACTGCAGATATTCACTGGAAATACTGATAATAATGCCCCCTCAGCCAACTCCTTCAGTCCACCAATCGAAGCGCAGTACATCCGCATTTACCCACAAGTCTGTAGGAAGCACTGCACACTGCGAATGGAGCTCCTGGGCTGTGAGCTCACAGGTCTGTGTTTTGAAGCATGCTGTATTTGTCTCCGACAGTAAGTTACAATATTGTTGACTCTTGTGTTTGTATTTTTCAGGATGCTCAGAGCCCATGGGGATGAAGACCGGACACATCCAGGACTATCAGATCACCTCCTCCAGTGTGTTTCAGACCCTGAACATGGACATGTTCTCCTGGGAACCATCCAAGGCCAGACTGGACAAACAGGGCAAGGTCAACGCATGGACATCAGCCCATAATGACCAATCCCAATGGCTGCAGGTGAGACAGATATGAAATGTGTAGTTCAAAGGTTTGTGGGTAAGTTTTCTTTTTAGACATTTATACTTTTATTCAGGAAAGATGGTCAAAAGATTAGTATTGACCAAGTTCAGACGCTGTGGATCAGCATACTATTTTGTGTATTTTCATCAGTTTGCATTTAAAAAAAAAAAACTATCATGGATTTAGAGGGGGAAAAAATATTTTTTTATAATGAATCTTTGAAAATCAAAACCTGGAACACATTTTTACTCAAGTTAATCAAAATGGATTTAATGCATTTTAGAACCAAACTCTTCATGTATGTATATAAATTAGCGCCTAAATCTCCTCTAAAACCAGGCCACAGACCAGGTTGGAAGACCAGCAAACCAGCTCAGACCAGTTATAAGTGTTTTTCACCTACAGTATTTATAAATAAATAATTATTGATTGATTATGTTTCAAAAAGACTAAACAGATCAGCAAGCTACAATACAAGGCTTTTCTTGCTGTGTTTAACTCCGGGTTATCATCATTTTTAACCCAGAGTTAAGAACACTATTAATCCTGATTTTTTGAAGCTCTGCTCTGAAAAGGCGATGCCAAAGGTGCTTGAATAATATGCCGAGTTATTTAGCAACAGAAGACAAATCATGAACAATTTGAGCTTGCCTCATTAAATATTCATGATTTAGTAAAGCTGTAGAAACTTTTCTGTTCAGGTTCAGACTGTGCGTAAGTTAAAAATAACAGTATTATTGTTAAGACAACCAGAGAATATTTATGTGGTGATTTTGGGATTTCTAATTGGGCACCAAATATGTTATACCATATATCACAAAAGCTGTTTCAGCCAGTGGGATCATTTAGGGCTCCAAATGGGCTGATTTTACACAGGATGGATGGTAGGATATGTCATATGGCATCATCCTTGCTCAGTATATGATTTTCCATGCCACATAGGCTAAATACATTTATCCTCATGCATTCAATGCACTGCAGGATAATCTTTAATTTCTGCATATACACCCACACAGGTGAGGCTGAGGTTAACTACTGTACCGCCAACATCACTAATCTAACTAAACCGGTGGGCTGCTGATTGTTTGCTGTTATAACTGACTGTAAATCTGAGCTTGTTCTCAGACCCGAGAGCCGTGATGCCATTAAATGGCTGAGTCTGCTGCCATTGAACTGAGATCGGGAAATTGGATCTGAGAGAACAGGCTAATGTATATATTATATTACACCTGCACACTTGTAGAGCCGAGCCCAGCCGCTCAAATGCTCCTCTGAGATTGCAGAGCTGCTGTGAATGCCGCTCACGTCGGTCCAGGTCAGAAAGCAGAACCCGAGTCTTCATGAAAGAATAATACAGCGAGAGAGAGAGAGAGAGAGAGAGAGAGAGAGAGAGAACCTGTACTGACTGCACAGTTGTGTCCCATTCAGAATATAGCAAACTAAATATAAATACTCATTAAACAGCTGTAGATTTGAATAATATTCCTAAATATTATTGTTTAATACAAATTATCTACACTGAAAAAAGCGATTTTTCAAAGTTGTAAATAAAAACAAAGATTACTGGAGTAAGTTTTACAAGAAAATACTGTTTAAGTCTTTCTGCTTCAATTGTATTATTTAATTAAATATGTTATTTGCCATTTTTGTCTAATTATTTGTGGCATTTACTAACAATTCCTGAGTAAAAATTATTTCTACACCAATTGTTTTTTTTTTTCAGTGCATAAATGTTATCAAATAAGGTATTTCCAGAAACATTAAATTATATAACATTTAAAATTGGAAGTTTACTAATATTCAGACTAATATGTTTTTCCCAACTGAGCAGACATATGTCTGTAAACTAATTAAAATAATTTAAATACAATTAATAAAATGTTAAAATAATAATAATAAAAAAATACAAATATATATTTTTTATTACATGATATTTTATACATTTTAATTCACTCAATTATGTATTAAATAATAATAATTTTGATGTCATCCTTTTTAGTTATGAAAACAATATAGTGCTGTGCAATTAAATTCTGCTTTGGTTATGTTAATTCTTTTTAGAACTCAGTTCAAATAGATTTATTCAAATAATTTGAATTATTGTTATAATAAGTCACATGATTAAGTAATGTGACTAATTATGCCTAAATAATTAAATAAAAAAATAGTCTAAATTACTTTTTTAATTGTTTTAAATACATAACTATTTACATAAACACACCCTGTGGGTGTGGCCAGTTTAATTCATGAAAAAAATTACAAATTCTGAATTTTGCCAACCCTAACCATGCAGAAATGCATAAAAGGAATTTAGAGAAGCATACTGTAGTTTCAGGTCTTTGGGCATCATGTCTTCTTATTTTCATGAGCCACGGCTTATTTTAATAAAAGCCAAGTTCATTAATCAGGCTGGCTGTTTTAGCAAAAATAAGAAGCTCCAGAGCAATTAATTAGAGCAGCCTTGAAATCCTGTAATACCACTAAAATAATAGACTTACAAAATTCAGCGGCCTGAAGATGTTCCTGCGGAGTCAGTGGCGCTGATCACCTCCGCTCCTCCGAGGGGAACTCTGCAGTGCAGACGAGGCCTGGGATTTAGACACCATAACACCCTTTACAATAAAAGCCCATTTCCATCATGGGATACATTTGTTATTATGATAATTTTTTTTTAAAGGTAACCAACTTTTTAATCTTGCAATTCTGAGAAAAAAAATAAATAAATAAAATTGTGCAAAAAAAGAAAAGAAAAGAAAAGCAAGTCAGTTCTGAGAAAAGAAATCAGAATTTCATTTCATGATGTTAATTAGCAATTCTGAAAAAAAGAGAAAAAGATTTGTGACAAACTGACTCTTTGCAGGGAGATTGAATGAACAAACCAGACAGTAGAATAGATTAACTTCGGTGGACTTGAACTTGAAAAATAGTGTACTGATGTATTATACTGACGTATGGTGTACTATACTTTCTATGATTGAAACAAGATACCTTCTGATGATCATTCAGAGTTTATTTCATGATATAACTAGTAAAGAGAAAGAGATGATCGGTTCTTGTGCCACTTGAACTGAGGCGCTGCAGTGATCTGTCATGACACATTAAAGAGCCACAAAATGACAAAGAGAACTGACATTATGTTTCATATCTAACGTAACCTGCTCTGTCTTGTCTGTCAGCACATTGTCAGATTGCTCTTGACTCTGTGATGTGTTTATCCCAGTGTGAGAACACGAGAGTACCATGGCTTGTTGGACACAGCAAAAGTGAGGAAGGGGCGGGTCTTTGCGAAATGTCATTTGTGAGAAAAAGACAGAAGTGTGAGATAAAAAGTCACAAATTATAATTTTTTATTTGATAATTGTGAGATATAAAAACAAAATTGCAAGATGTAAACCCAGAAATCTGAGAATAATTCATAATTCCTAATTCAGATTAGCAATTCTGAGAAAGTAAGTCTGAATTCTTTATTTCTTGCAATGCAGAATTGTGATATAAACACAGAATTGCGAGAAAAGTCACAATTATCTTTTTATTTATTTTATTCTGTGGCAGAAACTGGCTTACATAATTTTTTCAGGAACTGCCATTCAAAATTATAATATATATATATATTTTTCTGTGTGGAGGCTGTAAAATGTACTTCAACAGTAATATATGTGGCCTCAAATGCATTATCTGCTGCTTTCATCACAAACTCTCTCTCTCTCATTATCACCAGATGGATTTGCTGATTACCACCAAAATCACAGGAATTATCACCCAAGGAGCCAAAGATTTTGGGCATGTGCAGTTTGTCGGTTCCTACAAAGTGGCATTCAGTAATGATGGAGAGAAATGGCTCATATATCAGGACGAGAAACAACAGAAGGATAAGGTAGGACACTTGCTGTCTACATAAACATTTGAGGGAGATGACATCATTTTTTTTTTAAGTATTAAGTATTTACAAAGTATTCTAAAGTGCATAATGTATTTATTTAAATGTCTTATATATATATATATATATATATATATATATATATATATATATATATATATATATATATATATATATATATATATAAAATCACCTTACTGATTGTAAGGAATAGATGGAGCTTCTCACACAGACTCCGTAAAGGACATGACATCAGCATTAGCCGTGAGAAACATTTTAACCTCTCAGCATTTTTCTGACAATGTCCCACCTCCAGCTGAAGAATCACCTCCATGCTTTCCATCCGGAGCAGCAGCAGCTGACAAGACCGAAGCTTTCCTCTGACACAAACCTCAGCAAGGAGTCCTTCTGTGGAGAAAAGAGAGACAGTTATTTCGATTTAGAATTCAACATCCATTAGTCAGATACAACTAGACTGAAACTAGTGTTGCACATGGCTGCCAGTGTTGCTATGTGGTACATTTTCGTTTACTGTATATGCATCAATACACGATACATAATAAATATATAAATACATAAGAGTTTGGGATCAGTACGTTTTTTTTTTTTTTAGAAATGATTTTATCCAGCAAGGATCAATTACACTGATTCAAGTGACAGTAAAGACATTCATGATGTAAAAAAAAAAAGATTTCCATTCCAAATAAACAATCCTATATACATATATATATATATATATATATATATATATATATATATATAAAAACAAGTGAAAGTGAAAAAATGTAATATGCTACAAAAAATTTATTTCTGAAGATCATGTGACATTTAAGACTGGAGTAAAGATGCTGGAAATTCAGCTTTGATCACAGGAAAACATTACATTTTAAATTATATTAAAATTTACAACAGATTTGTTTTAATTGTAATAATATTTTACATTATTAATTTTTGTTTACTTTATTATTAAAGTTATGTCTTCAATCAAATAAATGCAGCCTGGATGAGCAAAAGAGACATTTAAAAACATTACAAAGATCCACTTGAAAATAGTAGCTTAGGCCAATATTGTTGTTTATTACTAAAGCTATTAAGTCATACAGATTTACTCATGTGGGTGAATTTAGGTGGACTTTTCTGAATTTTAATTTGTTGGTGAATGTTCCCTTTCACTTTTTTTCAGTCACATGATGTGGCATGATCTTTTCCTCTCATAGTCCTTTCCCTGCTCCCACAACACACGTAGGCACGGTTTTTTTATACAAACACACACACACACACACACACACACTATAGTGGTTGGGGGTTGTTAATGGTGTTGGCTGGGTGATCTATTCCGACAGCGCTGATAAGAAACAGTCTACTGGAATAGATTCTCTCAGAGGAATAATCTGTGAACGATGTCCTTTAACAAGTGCTATTAAAAGAGCTCAGGTTAAGCGTGTTTGAAAGCCACACGTCTGCTTTATACGGCCTATTTTACCGCCACATTATTGTGCACTTTTAAATGACTTTAGGACAGCTGATTCAGCATTTCTTTTAATTCAAATTGTCCTTCTGTCATTGACAGATCTTCCAAGGAAACTTTGACAACGAAACACACAGAAAGAATGTGTTAGATCCACCGATCTACGCCCGATTCATCCGGATTCTTCCGTGGTCGTGGTACAGACGCATCACTATGAGGGCGGAGCTTCTGGGGTGTCCGGAGGAACAGTGAGACTGCGGCACACTGTATGACAGACTGTGGAAAAATTGCATTTCTAATGGTGATCTTTCAAGGATGCTGTTTGGCCTGATTCAAAAATGAAAGATCAAAAATGTGATGACTTTGAATGGATTTGGTTTTGTTTTTTGCTCTGGAAATTGCCACAACTTATCATGATTTTCAAATGTAATTGTCACTGTACAACTGACTACTTTATTTTAGAGTATTATCAGAAATGGGTCAACTGAATTCACTCAGGTCAAAGGTCACACGCTAGAATAGTTCATGTATAAGATATATGAATATTGGGAGGAGCTGAGAACTGTTGTTGCTATTCTTATAAATTTATGTATATTAACTACTAAATGTTGTCATTTGTAATTTATTCAAATTCAATCATGCAAAAGCGATGAATGAGAAGTATAGGAGAGTGGGGTAAACTGTGCCATATATATCTTCAGTTGGAAGGACACAATTTGAGACTAAAGGCTTGTTCACACCAAGATAGATAACTATAACGAAAACAGTAATGTTAACTATATTAGCATCCACCCAATGCATGATATCTTCTCTGTATTATAATCGCACACTGAAGTTTGTCATCAGATCTGCAGGTGTTTAGCTATTTTTTTGTGGGGTAAAATCCACAACTGGGAATTTTGCACGAGGGCCAAAAATGTCCCCACAATGATTTAAGTGCAGTTTCACATTGGCCACACTACAAAACTAAATTTGTATTGATTTATGTATTCTGACTACCAACCATTTGGATGGCACAGTTTTAACATAAAAAACCTGAAAAAAACAATAACCAGGTTTATACATTTATCGTCAATAAAATCAATTGGTTTCAATATCATAAATGTTAAATTGCTCGTTTTTACAGCTAGCTAATTTTTTATTCATGTACATACTTTTTAAGTGAGCAAATTCATTTGATTTCTTAATGAACAAAACTGATTCTAAGCTATTTGAATAAAGGCATTTTGAAAACATGATTATTTAAATGAAATCATATAGATCCAATAGTTAATAATAAGCCATGCCATGATTTCTTTGAGTGGAGTAATTTGACATTTCAAGACATTTATTAGTTTATGTTACAACTGTTTATTTCAAAAGGAATACTTTTTTTATATATATGTATATTTTTATGACTGTACTGAAAATAGAAAATGGACCTTTTTTGCTGCACAATATTGCTAATGACCACACCTTAATACTATAATTATATTTCAGGATGTTGACTGAAATAAGGAATAAGTGTCTAATAATAGAGGTTCAGTTGCCCCATGTTAGGGGTAACCTGTGTAATGTCAAAGGGTATTTTGAATTTTTTTTTTCTTTTTTTTTTCATAAACCACCCCCAAAACAATTACAGCTTATCACTATTCTACAAAAAAACGATGCAGTTTGCTAGATTAGGGGTGACACATCTTACCCCACTCTCTCCCACATACATCTGCAGGTAGAATTACTTCAGTATTTCATATATATCCACAGTCAACAGAAACAACTTAAAGTTAACATGCAATCAAAATGAAATCAGTTCCTCACGGATGAAATCAATTCTGTACCCTTTGACTCAAAATGTGTCACAATACAGACATCAAATGGGTTTTACGCTGAGTTTCATGTTGACTTCAACTTGAAAAAGTGAGAATAAACCAACAATCTTTTTCTTTCTTTCCTTCTTTTGTAGTGTTTTTGAAAACCTGTAAATACAATTCAGTTTAACGCAAGAGCAGTTTGGTATAATCTTATCTATACTAGCTTTCTATTTCATTGCTGTATTCACTGGACAGTTATTGAACAGACCTGATTATACTGGACTATTATATTACAGAACTCTTAATGGTCATTAACAATAAAAATCAAACCGTGAGACCATTCTGGGGAGTTACACTTCTTTATCCACTGAGTCTGAATAAAAAGGACATTTAGTTGCTGCTTTATTCTGTTTTCGCTGATGTTTTCACTTTGCATACTTCAATAACCACAGCACACAGCCTGACCTTGAATGCACAATCCCTGACATTACAAAACATATGCATGGGAAAGTTATATGCATATTCTGCGAAACTTCAGATTCAGAAAGATTAGAGTTATTATAACCATAACGTATGTGATCTACAGTATACAATTTTTTATTAGTTTATTTTTATTTTTAGTAAATTTATATTTAAACATATTTGTTTTAGATAGTTGCAACATTTCTTTCTTCAAAAACATTTTTTTTAGTTTTTCAATTCATTTTTTTTTTTCAGTTTGTTTTTATTATCAAACCTCACTGCTAATAATTTTAGACTGTCTAAATAAACCTCTCTTATGCAAAAACTGATGCCTTATGTGACCTATAAAATTGTGAAAAAAAAATAAAAAAATCTCAGTGAATTTAAATGACAGAGTTCGTCCAACAGAGCTCGGGTGAGGTGATTTAGGAAAGCATCAGATGTTTCTGAGCTTTCAGCGTGGGACTTTAGAGAGCCGTGGTGTGCTTTCTTACTGGTGACATTATCAGGAGATGCAGAAGAAGATTGGCTCATGCATTTTTCATGTGCTTCGGCTCAGAGGAAGAGCCTGGGAGATAACTGTGCGTCTAATTGCTTCAGAAACCTTATGAATTCATTTTAACCTTGGTACAGCTGAGAACTGAAAGAATCTCACATTCTGTGTGATCGCGTTGTTTTATCTTTGCATTGTCGCTTTGCTCGTGTAGATAAAGTCAAAGTCTCCGATTATGTTTGCAGGTGAATGAAGACGAGTGTAGTCTTCAGGAGTTAATGAGACTTTGTTTTTAAGCATTTTAAGATGCTGACAGTCATACTGATTTGCATCTTTGTACGTCTCCCAGAGATCTCATGGAGAGTTTGTCCTGAGAGAGAGTTTAGTAATTAGTACCGAAATCACTCAGATCTTAACACGAACATTTCTCTTCAGACTAAATGATCTGTGCTGCTGTTCTGATCTGTTTGATAAAATGACCCCAGTGTCTGTGAAATCATGAGTGAATGCTGAGTGCTGCAGGAGCGAGGGTGAATTTTAGCCTGTAAATCATGTCGAAAGAGGCCGGTTCCTCAGAGACCAGGCCTCACTAACATCTCCATCACTGTCTGAACCACATAAGCAGCTCTGGAAATAACTTTGCAAACAAGAAAAGGATGAAGCATAAAAATAACATTAAGTGTGAAGTTATCAAAAGTAAATAATGCTTTATTCAATCTTATTTAATCAACAAGACAGAGGATGCAAGAAAAACCGGGTTGAAATTTCGAATAGCTTGATTTAGTTATTGAACTTTTCAATTAAAAAAATAATTTGAACACAATGTATAACAACTATATAAATTGTGCTGATCTATTCAATTGAATGTTGCGCCAGAATTATTATTAGTAACATTATTATTATTATTATTAGTAACAAACTAAACCATAAAAAAACTTTGCATTTCAGCTAATTGCTAAATGTATTTTATTTCAGCTAGACAACAGGTCTTATTTTCATGTTAAAGTACTAAACTAAGAAAACTTAAATCTAAAACTTAAAAACAACATATATAAAATAAATTAACAAACCAAAACCAAAATAAATTACAAAAACACACAAAAAGTGAAAATTAAAAAGTGAAATTAAAATGAAAACAGAAAATATAAAAACATGAAGTGATAAATAAAAATATGTATTAAAGCTATTTTTTTTTTCATTTTAAAAGTGAATTACTAACCTGAATAACTAAAACATAATACAAAGTATAAAAGTATAAATATATTTTAAATAAAAAAATAAAAATAAAACCTAATGCTAAATATTGACAAAAACCATATATGTATAATTGATACTAAAATAACACTGAGTTGTACACCAAGGCAGTTTTATTATTTACTTATTAACTACATTTTACTTATCTTCTATTTTTATTTATTAACCACATTTCTCTATCAATATTGTATTATTATTATTAAGCACTTTGGTCTATTAGTAAACAGTTATTTGAGTCACTTGTGCCACTACAATGATGACAGCAGGCTTAAAAGTGCATTGAGGTCGCCCTCTCGTGGTGATCGATGTCAATTGCAGCAAAGAACACGACTGTCCTCTACTGGTAGTTTCAGGGCGGTTCATATTCATTACACTACATAGCACTGATAGTTTACAACTGCACATGTGAGGTATGTTTTATATATATATATATATATATATATATATATATATATATATATATATATATATATATATTTATATATATATATATATATATATATATATATATATATATTTTTTTTTTTTTTTTTTTTTTGTGTAAGTGTCCGAATATAGTGTTTGAACACTATTAGGAATATTAGGATACTGTCATATCGAGTTGAATGTTGTCACGTCCGCTGACGGGAAACAGTCATGTCTCTGTTAGAGGAGATAGATTTGGCTTCATTCATTCAGCTGTCAATCAGACAGCGAACACCAGGCACCAACACTGGAGACAGGATGTGATGGAGATTCATCTTGTGTCAACAGGAAGTAGGGACAGAGGCTTCTGTGAAAACAAAGAGGCCCTTTGGTCAAGAAAGAGCCCACTTCAAATCAGCCGCCAGACAATAGATTCACTGAGACCTGCTGGATTTGTTTAAAGATAAAGAACTGATAAAGAACAAACAGAGCGCGAGAAAAAGAAGTGATCTCAGATCCGAAACTTTCTAACATGAAACATTAATGTATTAATTACAAACTCACAGAATGCCTGCTAAACTCGCCGATTTGTTAAAGCTGAAGGTATGCTAATACATTTCTGATATGTTTTAAGTGGTTTCTGTGGTGTTACTAGGTGATTGTTCACATTTCGTCTGGCAAAAATTGTATCCTATATAAAACACACACACACACACACACATACACACACACATATATATAAACAAGTTAAAGTGAAAAAATATAATATGCTACAAAAAAAAAAAAAAAAATCACTTTTTTTTTCAGCTGGTTACCAAGGAAATATTTCTTTCTATCTCTTTTTTTTTTTTTAGTTTAATGTATCATTATACCTAAATAACTAAAACTGAAATTAATATTTATAGAATCTACATGAATGTTTGTTTTAACCCTGAAACTAAAAGGCGGCAAAAACACAATATAAACATAAAACAATTAAACAATATTACAAATGACAAAAACATACAAATTTACTAAAACTATTATGAAATAAAATAAAAGATACAATCATAAAATGACATAAAATATATTAAAAAAACACTTTTTTTTTACTGGTTAACTAAGGGCTTTTTTTATTTTCGTTTAACTTAATACACTAAAATACCAATAAAACTTAAAACAGAAATAATAAATGTATATATATATATATAACTAGAAAAGGGGGAAACACTATAGATATATTTAGAAAGTTAAATAAAAATGATAAAGTACATTTTCTCTACATTTCTCATTTTCGTTTAGTTTAAATTGAATAATCGACTTAACTGAAATTAATATAAATTGTATAACAATAACTATTTGGGAAATAGTAATAATAACTAATAACTAATTGTAAAAACACAGGAAAAACAAATCCACTGTGACAACATTGTGATTCATACTGACCTTAGGACAATTTCCCTTCCCTGTACATTAGCTTAAGAAAACCTGAGCTATTCTTAAGAAAGAAAGTCTCGTAGCAGTGGATGTTGGCTGTGTGGCTCTCGAACCCCCCCCCCCCCCCCCAAGGAATGTTTCCTAACACGCGTTCAGCCAACTTTAGCTCAGCGCGGAAATCAGGACAAATAGGCTGTTCATGGCATCCAGTGGCAGAATGTTGATTTTGGGGCGTGTGTTAGCGGAGCTGTTTGACTGGGCTAGTTTCTGTGTAGTCTGTATTAATGGGTGTGTCCACTGGAAAACTGCTGACTACCGAAAGCAATTAACATGAACATCTGGAAAAATCAGCAGAAGTTCTGTGTAGGTCTACTTCCATGTAACAGTCATGGAACAACCACATCCCTGCCAGAGGAACTGTAACGAACAAGAGTTACCCTAATTCACACTCTGAGATGACAGAATTATGCTTTTACGTTGTAAAAATAGTAGTAAGAATAATAATAATAAAACAAATCAAAAGTTAAAGCTGTGGCCTAGCAGTGATCACTCAGGAATGAGCAGCTCTCCAAAACAAGCCACACAATTAGAGCAATCACAAACAGTTTGAAGACATTTTAAAGTGTAAGAAGTCAAAGTGTGCTGGTGAAGACATGGGATGGGCAACAGCAGACACAGGACAGAGCAGTAAAGCACCAGTAAACACACACAACAGTGTTTCATTCTCTCTGACCGGAAGCCACTTCCTATTTGACCATTGTGCCCTGGAGCCATGAAATTTAACCCAGATTGCTGCCACGTGTCTGTTCTACTGAGGACTTTCTGCTACAGGTTTACGTAAGGACGGTCTTCTGCCAATCACTGCCCAATAAAAGCCAGCAAATTGGATCTTTAAGTGACATTAGATGCCACAAGTGATGATTTCAAAATTTGCTCTATACACATTCCTGCCTTTACTGTAACAGGTATTTACGAAACGATATGATTATCTGACCCCAAGAGCCTACAAAGATTTCTGACAGCTTCTTGAACTCCTTAGCAATTTCAGCAGGCGAGGAAGAAAGTAAACCGTCGACCTCAGGGAGCTGCGCTGCGAAATTCCTCGCAGCTCGGTTTTCTAAAATGAATCAGACCTTGTAGCCAGCATACAGTAACGGCTTTCTAAGTGTAAACCTGTGCAATGTGCCTCTTAGAAAAAATGCTTCAAGCAATGGAATGTGTTTCTTTATGTGAGGTACGAACACAGCAGAAAGGTACTCAAGCGTGCATCCCAAAAACAGCACATGTGAAGTTCAGGCATAGAGGAATGTCAAATGTTTTTTGTGGACAGTTGTGAGAGGTGTTGAACTCCAATTGGATCTGCTTTAAAACTGTCAGATGTGTCGTGCGGTTTAATTACTGAGAGCGGCCTTAAAAAGAACAGCTTGGGCAAAAATGAAACTTCTCTCATTTATACTCAGCCTTCTGTCACTGGAACACAAAAGGGGAAATGTAGAAGAATTTTGAGAAGATGGATCGTATCATTTCATAAATATTTCAAATATGCTAGTGGCAGAAATGTGTAGAGAACAAATTCAGTGAGAACCACTGAAGTAAATCATCCTTAATGGCACCCCATTTCACTTCAAGTCTGGTACACTTTTTCTGGCAAGAATCACTGATTGACAGAAGACAAATCTTTTGGAAAGTTACAAATGTTTACAATTTGGCTGATCCATCCATTTAAAGATGTGCGTCTGAAATACAATTAGAGAATTATATAGGCAGGCCAATTTAAAAAGTATAGGATGCTCAACAAATCCCACGAGATTATATCATTGCTAATGTTGTGTATAAATGAGTTGCAGAAATAATAAGAAACAACTGGATTTGTGCATTTTCGGAGTGGTTTGCTCTTGCAAATGTCTCATCAATACCAGACTATTCCATGCAAAACTATTTTCAATTCAAACAATTTTGCTGTGTGATTAATAGGTTGTTTTGGATGGTTGTAACCAATAAAGTCATGTGTTTGTATTTTCTGTAATCTAAACTGCCTAAAACAGCCAATAATTTCTTTGGATACGACCTAGAGTGGAATGAGGTATAATACAATTGGTTGTACGCCAGAGTCAATAAACCTCACAGAGAAGTGGTCAGTTCATCTCCCTGTGGACTGAACTTTTACAGGCTCTGCGTTTGCATTCTCATGTGTTTATGGCCCTCTACTTATGCCTGTGCCAGCTTTTGGCTGGTGGCACAGAAGAAATGCTTTAAAATGAACACGACATATCTTGATCCAAAACAACAATTTCCCTATGTTTTGTTTTTTGGACACAGAAGTGATGCGAGGACTGAAATATCTATGGAATGCCATATTTTCACATTTTGTCTAGTGGTCAGAGAATTAGCTGTCTTGATGACATAAGACCAGTGTGTTGGATCTAGTCTCGCACAGCCAGATTTCTGGCATGAAATGTAGTCAACATAGTGTATTCTGGCCAAAAACCACCCACTTCCAGTTTCATAGTTTCATCATCCTAAATACACACTTTCCCTTATGCATTCATATACATGTTCATAAATATTTTAATAAAATAACAATATTGAAAAACAATGTTTGTTTTAGTTATAAAAATGTGGAAGATGCATATATATTTAATGTTTTTTTTCTGTCCAAAATAAATAAATACTGATTATTTCAAACACAGGTGTAAAGCTGAGACTATGTTGCAACAGATAAACAGATATGTGAACACTGTTACACTGGGTATCCTGCTACATTATGAATTATGAATGATACATTTGTTATTCATACAATCTTATTGTAAGTTCAGAGTGGAATTATTCAGCATTAATCCTTGTTTTGTAGTTACCTCTTAAACATTTACTGAAAGAAGGCTGTCATGGAAACCAGCTGGGTGAAAGTTTCCTTCTAAAGCTAAAAATGTCTTCAGGTGAAAAAAAAAATTGAATGTCCTAATGCTGCCAGAACTCTCCAAGAAACTGTGCTAAATTAAATTACTAAATATAGAGTTGCAACCTTATCTTTATGCCATGAAGGTATTCAAGAGAGCTTTATCTGGGTGAAGCAATGGCATATTAAGATTTTTACCAAATTAGGCTGGATTTAAAACTTCATGCTTTCCAAATTTCAACCATCGTTTTTCATTTTGACCACATCTGGTAACCTGCAGAGAGGATATTTGTGATTTCAGATGATTAAAAACCTATTAAACCATCTAGACATAATGAGCAAAGTGTCCTTAGAGAGTGTGTTTGCGAAGGATATTAACAATGATGGAAAACAGAAGTAAAACAAATGTTATATTTAAAGTCAGAGTTTACAAAGCAATCAAATTCTGTCATCATTTACACACCCTCATGTCCATGCAAACATGTATTCACTATGCATTTCTGTCTTGTGTAGAGCATAAAAATTATATTTCAATAAGAAGCATGTTATGATCGCTGTCCTACTTGACAAGAAACATGTATTAATTATTTCTATATATATTCTTACAGTTAAATTCAGATAAACGTTTTAACATTGAGTTGATAGATAAAAATGTACAAATTAACCTGAATTCCCAATATATAAATAATCGTGAGATAAAAGTAAATAAAACTACTTTTGTTATGTGTTACTGTAACTTTGTAACGTTCTTGATGACGCACATCGTCTCTCTCTCAGCACCTCTCACTGTCAGTGTGTGCGCGCTCGCGCGGGTGCGTGTGTTTTCCCGCGGGGTCTGCCTGCCTCGTTCTGTGACGTGTCTGAAAATCTTCTAGCATTTGTGATGCTGGAGCCCACCAGAGATCATTCAGCAGGACGCAGAGCTCTGCTTCACAAGGTAAGAGCCTGTCATTACACATCCCTTCTTCATTTAGACAGACTGTTCAGTAAATGTACGCGTTTATTAGTAATTATAACACAACATAAGCTGTTTAAGAAAAGACGCGTCAGTTTTGCTACATGAATAAAACACCTGTAGAACAACCGATATTGTTAGTGACCCGACCGTAAACTGTTGCATACGTGAATTTGGAAATACACTATAACTTTCACATAAAAAGTTCGTAAATATGTTGGAAATATCGATGACGTGAGGCTCAGAAAAAATGTAAATGCATTTTATACAAAGTGACTCCTTTTGATATGTTAAGAGGGCTTATATTAAAAAAAGTTTAGGTCTAGTAGCTACATTGGAATAAACTTTTATTATTATTATAAAAAAAAAGATGAGGAAACTTTGTTGAAAATATTAAAATATGAATATTTAAAACGTGTCAGTGTGGTATGACCAACATACCACAAGCGATTTTGTTGTCATGAGACAATAAATCATAATCAAGTATTGGAAAGAAAATATTTAGTGTTCTTCACATTTTAAACCATTTTTTTTTAAGTAGGCCTAAATCAAATGCATTTACAACGACATACAATGTAAAAAAAATAAAATAAAATAATAATTAAAAGCATGTAAACTTGTTTTTCAGTATTATTTACAGATTAATAATATTGTTTCTCAGTATTATGCAACCACTTGAGGTTTAATAAGAACTGCATTCATGTTGGCCGCATCTTGGTCTCACTCTCTCCTTCAATTTGTTTTATCTTTATGGCTGTTTAGTGGTTTACCAGCAGTTGAGTCAATTCATGAATACTCCCATCAACATTAACACAAACAACTTCCCCTTGTTATTTCTCAATGAATTATGAGACAGCCCGGCTCCACAGAGACCAGCAAGTGTAGCCCACATTCGGCAGAGTGAAAAGCCTGCTTGTTGAGTCGATGCAGTAACAGAATGTTCTTACAGAACAAAATAAGATACATACAGAGGGTCCACTTCAATACAGGCAAAAGTGCTGTGAAGGAACTGGTTAAACAAATACTGGGGGCCAAGACTGTGTAAAAGTATAAATTAATAATCTGTGGCTATATTTGACACATGAATGAAGCACTCAGTATTGCATGGAGGGCTGATTTTGCCATCTATTGGTTTGGAGCTTCAGTGAACCACTATGAAGAAACTTGCTATGAAGAAACTTTTTTACCCAAGTTGAAAATAGACAGACCTGGAGCTGAAACAATGCACTTTCATATAATCATGTCATTTATGACATGCTAAAAGTTTAC
The DNA here is from genome assembly GCF_023724105.1 of Carassius gibelio. Classification (NCBI taxonomy): domain Eukaryota; kingdom Metazoa; phylum Chordata; class Actinopteri; order Cypriniformes; family Cyprinidae; genus Carassius; species Carassius gibelio. Next base: position 21,544,862 of record NC_068405.1, on the reverse strand, counting down.
AAATGAATGTACATCTGCAACTACATAGTTTCTTTTCCATCTGCCTGGTCTTTAAGTTTGGCAGCACCATTGTTTCAGCAGTGGTGGTTAACGTAATGCTTGTCGCCTTGTTTGCTATTTAGTGTTGGTTAATCAGATCTGTCTGGCAGCTGTTTGGCTGCTGATCTCAAGGTCACATCGCCAGCTTTCTCAAAGATGTGTCTGGTGGTCTGTGATGACCATGGTTGAACTCTGACTTTTTCCCTCACATGGTTGGCAGAACACGTTAAACCAGCCAATTTTCCAAGTGACCTTTCATCCTCATTCTCCGCAGTGCTGTCATGTAGTGGAGGGCGGCCTGGGGTGATGCAATTCATTTCACCCCTGGTCTCCTCTAGGTTAATGTGTTTCATCATTCAGAGAGTCTGTTTTATCATATTAAACATTGTTCATTTCATGCTTAGACCAGTGCTGTTAACTGGATTAGAGCAAAATTATTGCCGTGTTTAGTCCAGGGATTAATTCTGCAGTGCAGTTTTAGTAAAGAACATCTGGTTTTGAAGAACCATTTTTTCATTGTATTCGGGGGTTATCGATTTTCTGCATGCATTCTATTGTTTAGAGTAACTAGACAGCATTTTGCACCATTCCTTACAGAATTTTTCATTTATCTATTTGGAGATGCAGATAGCAAGTCTAACACTAAGATGTGGGAGTGTATCCGGGTTGTCGAGGCAGGGTGTGGATTGGTTGGAGATGCGGTAGAGAGACGGTTATAGTTTATAAATATGCACTGAGGACTCTTTGTGTGTTAAGGTGGTGCGAGGGTGACGTCAAAACCCACAGAACTCTAATGAGATGCCGGGCTGGTGGGCCGTCACAAACCCGCCCAGTGACACTATAGAAGAAATATTCTCTCAAACTAAAAGTTTATTTGAAATACAGAATATTTAGCATTCAAATAAAATAGATAAAGCAATATATTTGCCCTCTAAGTATCCAGCTGTCAGGAATTCTACCTGCTGCCTGATCAAAAAGTTCATCTGCTGTCCATCAATCTTGCTTTATGAGTCCACCTCTTGATATGAGCACTGCTGTTAACATACCCAGGTAGTGCTGCCATGTCAAAGGTTCTTTATGCTCTGAGCACAGAGCCCTTCCTCATGCTGGAGTCTATGAATAGGAGGCACATTGTCTTTAACGAACATGGAACATACAGAACAGTTATATTTAAAAGGTTATATTTACACAACTGGCGTTTCCACCCACCATTAAATTAATGGTGTGTGAAGTAAACTAATGCAACGTTAAAGATGCTATATGTTTTTCCACTTAAAATATTGCATTCAATACCTGCCAAAAATATAGCTGCAGACAGTAAATATTCTCGTAAATCCAAGTGACCACAGTACAAGCAAACATACTTATTTTAGGATAATGATTAGGTTTTGCATCCCTGGCATCAATTCCATTGTTGCATTGGTGCAAGCAAAGATTTTAATAAATATAAGAGAGCACATGACCAGCTGAATACACCTGTAAATAGAATATTTATAAAATGGAATTAATAACCGAAAAATGTTTGCGTGAAACTGTATCAATCACCAGTATGTGTCAGTATAACGTCCAAGACCATTACTGTATCAAACTGCAAAAAAAAAAGGGTTCTTTAAAAGATCACCTTACAATTAATATGTTCATCTGACAATGTACAGAAGTGAACATAATGTTGAACTGGATAACTTCTTATTTTGTGCACAGATTATTGTGTTTCCTTGTCATTTGCCACACATCACAAAATAGTAGGAAATCAGAAAGGCTCTTTGTATTATCCAGAACAGAGCATCTCCTTATTGTTTATTATGAATGGATGAACTGTTTTCTGACCTTTCTTTTTCTTTTTCTTTTTTTTTATAAATAGAGTGAAACATTAGAATATGTTTTAATAGAGATCGAGGAACCCTATTTAACCCTGCTCTGTAACACAGAAAACAATATATAATCTCACTTACCATTATGGCAAGCAAGTTTGGAACATAATATAGAATAAATAATGAATAATTTTTTTTCCAAGTCTGTTATTTGTTTGATTCACAGCATGCAAAAAAATTCTACAAACCATGTCCATGTGTACTAATAAATTTTAAGACAAATATGCTGCATATGGCACCTGTAACAAATGGATTTGACTTATGAGTCCATGAAATGAACTCACTTTATTGAGTGCTTGCAGAGAGTGGGGGTCGAACACATGCCTAACCCCTAGAGAAAACACATGGAAAGGTTTTAGATGTTGTGACATGGATCTTTTTTGTTTTTGGGAGTGGTTCTTTGAATGCCGAAGACTGTGTAATGGCCCATCCAATTACCCCATCAATGGGGCCAGTCTTATGCATGTTAGTGCCTAAATCTCCACAAGTGTCGGTGGGTCTTTAGCCACTGTTTAGAAATACTTTTAGTTAATCGGCCTGGAAAATTAAAAGTGAAGCAGAAAATTCAATCAGTGTTGCCTGAAACAAATCTGTCCAGTGTATATAGTACCATCATATCAATAAGTATTTCAGTACATTTGAATTTAAAATTAAATTAATGTTTTAGGTAAGACTTATTAAAGAATTTTAAGGTCTGAAAAATTGGGCTATATGAAGATTTTATAATTACTGCCAGAATTTTCAATATATATTTAAAAATCTAAGACATATCTTTCTATGTATACATGTATCTTATACAAGCAGACTGTAGGACATGGTGGTGATTTTAATAAATGTTTCATCCACAAATGTTTACAATGCTAATACTGGAACTATGCTGTAAAGTGCAAACTTTTTTCTAAATAAACTTTTTGCGTAAAACTGCAATAACTTAAACAGGACCTTAGCAGAACCTGTCTGAGTGACAGAAATCGGAAGCAAGTCTGATCTCTATGATCTATAAATGGGAGATTTTAGGATCCCATTCATTCAATGTCATCAGTCTAATGTCTAGTGAAGAGAGATGCCATGGCCTTCAAAGACAGTGAATCGTTTGAAGCGTGGAAACAGTCTTTACTGATGTTATGGAGATTAAGGGTTACTGGCTGTTTTGTAGAAACAAACATAAGCTTTAAACATGAGTCATTGAAATCACAGGTTTACACTGCATCTATTTGTGTTGAACTGTTTTGCATTCACCTCAGCAGGTTTACTGCCTTAAGCCGTTCAATTATATCTGCATTTCCTGACAAAAATAGTTAGCCCGTTTAACAAACACATTACAGCCAAATCCTCATTCAATGCGCACACATTAATCTCAAATTTAAATTAGAGCTTACTCCCTGATTCTGTTTTCAGGTGTTATCAGAATCTCTAAAGGACATCTCTGTTCTGTAAGTACTGTAGAAGTTAGAATAAAATGGCCAAATATTGACAGATTAATCAGTCTGGGTGATACAGTATAGTATAGATTGGTGTATCAGTTGTAATAATACATTTCTTTTTATTATGACTAACTGCCATTATACATAACGTTTTCTAAATGAAATCATTAGTTGAAATCAAGTTGACTAATGCATGATCATTTGGAAGCTATATATTTGTTTGGCACTTAGTGAAAGAACAAGAGAGAAACACAACTGCTATCACATCTGTTGATCTACTGCCAAACTAACCCTCATAGTAATTGTAAGTATAATATAGTAAGTGATCTCCAGTGACTACTTAAATCAACCACTTAAGGGATTATATTTTAGGACATTAGGGAAACGAGATTCTGGCTAAATCAGATCCATAATCTCTTTGTGCTTCACAGCTGCTCGGGAACCAGTAGGAGTGAGTTGTTGGGAAGTGACATCATAAAATTACCCCCACAGGCTGTGTTGACTCCATTTCCAATGAACATTGTGTAGTCAAACTTTATATTGTCAAATTGTGTGTATAGTCTCTTGATCTACACTGTCTAGCAACATATTTTCTTCTTCTAACAAAAGTTCCAAGGGAAGACTAAATATTTAGTTAAATGCAAAAACCCACATGCTTTCCTATCTTTGAAATTGGTCATTTATGAGCCAACCCCAAGTCATTAAAAAGTACTATTTACTTCAGGGAAGTTGATTTCAGATCTACTACTATCAAAACATCACTTTAAAATGCCACTAATAGACACTTGCCAAAAAGCCCAGTTAACTAAAAGTATAACAAAGGAAACTTTTGGGTCTTGCAAAAAGGATTTCCATATGAGGACTGGAAAGTCTGCAGAACTACTGGGACAATCTGTGCTGGAGTTAAACAAGCAAGTTTAATCAGGACCTGTCCCAGACTACAGATTGTCGACAAGTGCAAATTACACCATGCTTATCCACTCATATTCCACTCTACAATGAGTCTGCAAGAGACCTTGTCAGGCAACTATTATACTGCTTAAAGACCATTGATAGGCTTTGGCAGCTTCATTTGTTGCTTATTGCTAAGAATGGGATTAAATGTCCAAAAACAAGAGGAGTATAAGGTTAAGAAGCGTCAGAGAATTGAGTCACTGTTTACACTGGACTGTCTTAAAGCAAATTCAACCATCCAATCTGTAACCGTTTCCTAGCAAGTGATTTCAACAACGAGGGAGTTTTCTCATAATTGTGCCTCTTCTCGGAAGATAAGTTCTCTAGTTGTGCAAGACTAAGATTATTGTGATGCTTATGTGAATTAGCTGGTGGTCTGGCACTGTTTCTAAGCCACTGCTGTTTTCTGATCAACTGCAGTCTATGCATTTAAGACGTTTACCCACATTTGAAAACTAAAGGCACAGATTGTTTTCCCTGTGCTTGACCCCACTGTACACAATGGAGTGTCACAAAGGAATGTGATTCGTAACGGTGTTCTCTGTCAACAGCACAGTTACTGTGTTTGATTAACCGTCAGCCTGCAAAACAGAGCATGTTTGACAGTCGTTACACTAGAAAAGGCCTTCGGGTCATTTGGGTGGGAACAAATTCTTTCAGCTGTAACAATTGTGCTATAAAGTGGCCTCATAGGGCAATTCAGCATAGCAGACCCTCCAATTCCTGGAGATCCTTTGGATTGTATTTCATCATTTTGCAACAGAGGACTTGGTATCCTTCTCCTGCAGGATATGATTTTACCTTGTCACAGTTGAGCAAGCTCATTGTAATGTCCTAACTTATCTGTCACAGGAGAGGGCACTGCATCTGCGAGTCCTCATTGTTATCAGCGGTGGCTTCCTGGTATGCGTAATGACTGTTTGCAGGCTGGGTCTGGGGGGGTTGGCTACTCTGCAGAGCAGTTCTGCTGACTGCAGTAGAGAGGAACTACCTCAGTGCGTCAGCACTCTGAAATGAGTGAAGAAAAACCGAATCAATCAGAGTGACTGCGGAGAGAGAGGGAGAGAAGACTACACATTCTAATCCTGATCTTTTGTGTAGCCGTCCTTACATGTGCTAGTGGCCGGGAGCACACGCTCCTTAAGATGGTAAGTTTTTTTCTGAGCTTTGAGTCTGTAGGGAGACTGTCTGTGCTGTAGAAGTGTGCCAGCAAAGTTTTGTGCTAGTTTGTGCCATCTTGACTGCACTTTCCTCACACTTCGGTGCCTCTTAAGGTGAAGGGTACAGGAAGCAGTCCTGCAGCACTGGTGTTAATTGGGATTTATGCATGCGTGAAACGTTTACCAGTCCTAGTCATTTATGTACCTTGCCCTATTTGTGTGAGTGTCTTTCTGGGAGATGTGGTGAAAAGGACACAGCATGCGCTAATGTCTGCGTGACAGTACTGCACAGGGGAGTTTCACTGCAGATGGAAATGTGCAAGGGATCTGGTGCAAGTCACACAAAACTGAGCTCTCTTTCTCAAACTCCACAGAAAATGACTCCAGATTGTTTTAGTAAAGCCTAATAATACAACTCTAAAGAACGTCTCCTTTCTGGATTGACATACAGTAGATAAATAGCTTTGTAACATGCATATTGTCTGAATGTCTCTTATTTTGTGTTCTCTCATGTAGTGAAGTACCCCCCAACGCCCCCGGTGCTATAAATCAAGATGACCTTCCTTCTTTTTTTCCTCTTGGTCCTCTCTAAGAGCCGAGCTGACAGCTTTGAAGATGCATACAGTGACCTGGAACACTACAGGACTATATACATCTCAGGTAAGAGATGCGGAAAGGTGTGTTTCTGATTGTGTGTGAGAGGAAATAGTAAAAAAAAAAGTGGAGAAGAGAGGGAGAAAGTGAGAAAGAACGTAAGAGAGAGACAGAGAGGGGGTTGTACTGCCCATCCCCTAAAATGGTGTTCCCCCTCCAGCATTTCTTAACAGGGACACATACCGTAATTATCTCATCGGGTGTCGACTTAGGTGATTCGAAACCCTCTGGCTCCCATCACAGGACGCAAAGTGGCTGGAATTACTTACTACAAGTGTTAAATATTTGATAAGTTACTGGGGTTCAGTATTTATTCATGCTGATATCTGATTATAGTAGTATATCAGCATCCCGAACCTCATCTGCAAAATAAACAACTTTTTGGTTTGTGAACAACAATACAATACAATAGTTATTAATTAGTATAAAAATAACATATTGTGCCCTGGCCAGGAATGATGCAATGACAAATGATAACAGTTATCTCTGCAATGCTAATCTGTTTTTACCCAATCAAACACATTTAATGCACAATAAGACTTGGTAGCTTGGATTCAATCTATTTCTTTTTTAGAGCCATGCTAAGTAGCCCAAAGTGAAATCGCATGGTTTCTTGCACATTATAGATGGAAACTTGTTGCATCCCACCTGGTTAGGACACTGTGCCAGTGCCTGTAATACGTTTTTGGTTTGATAAAGAAGCATTCCTCCAATCATGTCTCCATTGGGACCCGAATACGCAGTTATGAGAACTAGAGGAATTTAGAGAATAGCAAAATCTTTAAGAACCTGAGAGTAGGCCACAGTGTTTCCATGACCTCCACAGTTGTTTCTCTATGATTACATTTATTGCATTATTTACTCTAAATCAATTACAAACTGATAAAGCATCTATATTTAATGAATGGCAAAAGTGAAAAACAAAACCAGCAATGTAAATATGGACCATATTAAAAGCCCTCTTCAACTCTTCTATATTTACCTTTGTTCTCTCTGTGATTACTTATCCCAAAACCCATCTGGGAAATTTGCCAGTCTACTTTCTTCATATCCCATTTTGTAAAATGTTACCCACCAAACTGAGACAAGCTTATCATAGGCTACAAACCTTACTCTAAACTATTTATAGTTACAAAAGGTACACAAGTGCAATAATGTAGTTTTTCAATGATGGATTTATAAAAAATAAAAAAAATAAAAAAAAACTGGCACACATTTCTCTAATTATTTGTGCACTAAAATGGTTGCAACACCTACTAGAGTGCCTTCATTGGAAGAGCCTACACAGCCACTATTTGGTTTGTCATAAGCATGTAAGGGAGTTTCCATTTCTCTGAAATCTAAACAACACAATGATTTATGAGTTTGTATAACCACAAAAGTCTGTAGCAATAGACAAGGATGCACTCAAACTATCATCTTTGCGAAACGCCTTGAGTTATTGAACACTAACCAATAAAACAGGCCTTGTTACAAAAAAAAAAATCGGAAACAAAGTAGGGCTGCACGACAAATTGCATGGGATATTTGATTGAGGTTTTGCGCAGCTTGATAGTGAACAAAGACTCTGTGTGGTAAATGTTTCTTCATGTGAAACGGCATGTTATTACTGAATACAGAACTGGCTTTACTGTGCATTAAATATTGCATGCAATTTATTGTGCAGCCCTAGAACAAAGGCTATTAACTCGGTCACAATCTGCATTCTTATTTTGTTTATTTCTTTGACTGACAATCTGAATGTCTCTTTCTTTGACTTTCAGAAAATGGCCCCAGACTCTCAGTTGACACAGCACAACCTAAAGTAATCTCTCAACGTGGTGGCAATGCCACCCTGCAGTGCACGTTCAACCGGGATCCCTCATCTCCCCCAAATCCCAAACTGAGGATTAAATGGACTAAACTGACTTCAGATTATCTGAAGGAAATTGATGTGTTTGTAGCTATGGGTTTCCACAAAAAGAGCTACGGTCGATTCCATGGCCGTGTACATCTGCAGGATGCTGGCAAGAATGATGCTTCACTAGTTATCACTGACATCACTCTGGAGGATTATGGGAAATATAAGTGTGAAATCATTGATGGCTTGGAGGATGATACAGTAGTTGTGTCACTTGACCTGCAAGGTAAAGCATAGCTTTATGTTGCTAACATACCTGGATTTTCCTGGTCTCACTACCACAATGTCTCACAGCTTGTTTTAATTTTGCTCCTGAAGATTTAGATGCTGGTGTGGTAATGTCACTACTATGCACTACCATGTCTTTGACAGTTGTCATTAGGTTCTATTAATATTTTGTGTACATATCCTGCTTCCTTAAAAAATAACTGTACCTATTCCTTCAAACATAGGTAGATAAGTTAGCACAAGTTTTTAAGAAACTCTACAAAAGGGCCACACAGATAAAAAAAACAAAAAACAGCAACAATGCCATTGTATGACTGCCTGTTTTCTTTCCAGAATAATACACACAATACTATACACAGTTTATGCATCCTTGGCTGTTCCTCAAGGCAATTAGCCATGAGATAGCATTGTGCTGACTCTCTTCACACTGTGTGCAATGTAAACGCTATTCAATAGTCTTATAATGAGAGTAGAACAACTTATTAAACTATACCATCAGCAAGATCCTGACATAAGAGCTATCGGTGCCAAATAATGGGACATTTACAGTATATGACCCTTGCTCTCTGCATTCTTGGCATAATTTCAGTTGCATACAATAAATCTAAATTTTAATTTACTTTGGACGACGCACTGAAGAAAACATCAATTTATCAATCAAGAATTTGATTAACCGCCAGATTACACAGATCTAATCATGGAGCATTTTTTAATTCCTATGTCTTCGGGTTTCTACAGGCATTATTTTCCCATATTTTCCTCGACTGGGTCGTTACAACCTGAACTTCGCTGATGCTGAGAAAGCTTGCCGAGACCAGGATGCCATTGTGGCATCTTTTGACCAGCTGTACGATGCATGGAGAGATGGGTTGGATTGGTGCAATGCAGGGTGGCTCAGTGATGGATCGGTGCAATATCCCATCACCAAACCCAGAGAGCCATGTGGAGGCAAAAACACCATTCCAGGTGTGAGGAATTATGGGATGCGTGACAAGCAAAAGGAAAGATATGATGTCTTCTGTTTCACCTCTAACCACAAAGGTTTGTCCTCCCCACTGTTTGAAAGATATCTAAAATAGGCTAGCTTCAACAACAAAAAAGTAAAGCAATTGATGTAATGCATAATGTATGAAAGGAAAAAACTAATTGAGTTCAGCCATGCAAAGAATCTCTAATGAAAATTCTCATGTTTAATACCCTTACTGCATATTATTTGAGAATGAATACTTTTCTCCTTTCTCTTCTCCAGGACGTTTTTATTATTTGATACACCCTTTCAAACTTAAGTATGATGAGGCAGTGCGGGCATGTCAAAAGGATGGTGCTCAGATTGCCAAAGTCGGGCAGATGTACGCAGCGTGGAAGCTGCTGGGCTATGACCGCTGTGACGCAGGCTGGCTGGCAGACGGCAGTGTACGCTACCCAATCTCAAGACCACGCAGACGCTGCAGTCCCACGGAGGCTGCTGTCCGCTTCTCTGGATTCCCAGACAAGAAGCACAAACTCTACGGCGTCTACTGCTACAAGAGTGACAACTGAGTGTACCAACTGTATAACTCAAGAACTAAGCGTAATAATGTAAGGAGTTCGTTTGAGTGCATTAAAACTGTGACAAAGCCTCTAGATACTGTAATACAGAAGGATTTGAATATAAAATAAGTGACTGGCAATTGTTTGAAGCAAAGATTCTGTAGGATTAGGCACCGCAGGTGCCCTCTTCCTTCAAAATCAGGACTTTGCTACAAGACAGCAACAGGACAGGAATAGTATATATTGGGTCGGCAGAAATTATAGCTACTGGTTCCAGGTCTGAATGATCCTATACAGTACAGCAGTGCTGAAGGAAGAGATGTTTGGTGAGAATGAGGAAGAAATTCACACTGTGCTCTTCCATTTAGCATGCAGTAGTTTGACGGATGTTTTAGAACAGAATGACAGCAAAACTTAAATACTTTGAACTGATACCTATGGGCACTTAGTTTATCATTCAAGAACATCATATTCCATATAAATAGCATGTGTAAATATATTTTCTGCTAACAGGAAAACAAATTCAACGGAAGTGCTAAACACCATACAGTACAGCCATGGCACAATGAACAATTTTTTCTTTTGCCATCCTTACAGGGTGCTATATTGTATTATTTTCTCAAAGCATACCTTTTAATATTTAGTTTTATGTGTGGACCAAATCCAAATGTTGAGTCATAAGTTGCATTGCTAAAAAACAAAACATTGTTCTGTGATTTTTTTTTAACTATTGAAATATACAAGTAGAGTGTTTATAAATGTATGTTAATTATCTTGAAATTATGCATTTATAAAATGCCTCCCCTACAATGCAATGTAAGAAATTAAGAGCTCCATTGTATCGACCTCATCACTGTCAAACATTATGTGCATTCAGGACAATGACGAATTCTGTTGGTCATTCCACAGACATAATAACAAAACCATTGTGTTTGTTTTCTAGATTTTGTTTTTAGTATTTCTGATCAATTCATGAAACCACAGAAAACCGAATCCACAAACACAGCCCATTGCAATGGTGCCAAATGAGTAGTTTTGGTCTATGCATGTTACTGTTTACAAATAGCCAGATTGAAGTGATAAAAAAGACAACAGTGCTAATAATCACTTTGTGTTAGTTAGTAAGAGAAAAACAGCATAATGAACTTAATTTTCTATTGTTGAAAAAAAAAGACGCAAGAAAATAATGGCACAACAAAAAAGTGCATAGTTAGCATGCTGCATTCAGTTGTTATTAATCTATGAAGCAGTAGTCCTTCAGAAGAACATGTCAAAGCCATGGCATTTGGAAATTAACCCTTAAAACAGACTGCCAAGCGAAGACAAAAACAACTTGATGTTTTATTCTTATTATTACCATTATAGCCTCAACATAGCCAATTTAGAACTCAAGGTTATGCGTTTCAGCCACTACACTAAATGACAAGATCCACGGGGGGGAAAAAAGGAAAAATAAAGTTGTGTTGTGTAAGTGTCGTTTCAAAATATTGTATTCACGTTCATTTCATCATTCATGTTGTTTGGACTCTGGCAACTGTAGGTGTGCCTTGTTTACAAATCTTCAAAATCAGTTTTAGAACTGAATGTTTAGACATGTCTTTATTGACAATGTTAACTTTTTTTCTCTTGTTTCATGTACATAAAGTATAATTAAAGGGATAATTTGACTGTATCAATGTGGAAACCCCCCTTGACCCAAAAAAATAAACAATCAGTCAAATACATATTTGGTTTGGTTGTTTTTAGAAAAGCATATTGAGAAAATATGTAACTGTAGGTCTATTTTCACAGTCCGTGGCATTTCTCACACTCTGCCCAAATAAAGAAATTGCAAAGAAAATATAAATTGGACCTTTTAAAGGTGGTTCCATCAGTATAGCTGCCATATTTAGCATCATGATGTTTCTCATTTATGGAGAAAAAAATCTAACAGAGACTAGTTTTCTCCAAGGATAGTTCATGGTATTAGGGGCAGACATATTTCTAATGGCCATTTTATTGTATAAAACGGTGTATACACACCTAACGTGAAAGAAATAACATTCACTAATACTTTTGGTCCATTTTCTCGGACAAAATTAGGCACCTAAAAGTTTGATCAGTTTAAGAATTACACAATGACTAGCACATACAGAAAGTTGGTCCACAGACATGGAATGCCACAAAACTACAATTTAATGGGCCTTTAACTAAAGCGGGCCATTGCCACTGTGTATTTAAAGTTATTCAGGTAAGTTAAGTTATAAAAAAAAAAAAACGTCCAGTCGTATTCTAAATGTTGTTTGCTTGTCAAATCTCTCAGAAAACAAACCAAACTTGAAAGAGTTCAAATGTAATGTTAAAATCAATGTTCACCTTTAAACATACAAGTCCTCACCTTGTAACGCAATCACATTTGTCGATTAGAAAGTCGTCGAAACAGAGCAGGTGTGTGTTCATTACCGCCACACGTCAACTTCATGATGGCGCGCGCGGAAGAAAAAAAACCGCTACATCGCCCTCTATCGGTCAACACTATGGTGGCGGCGGTTTTTGTCAGAATAAGCGCGGGATTTTTTAAAAAAAGCAATCAAACAAGAACACACACGTTTCAAACGTGTTCATAATATTCTAATAGCGCTTTATTATTTCAAAATCTCACAGTTCATTCATCGTTATATGTATCTTCAGCAATAAATTAAACTTCTATGGCTTCATGTAACATTTGTAATAATGTTTGACAGAAATGCTAGTTCATTCAACCACACATACAGTATTCATATTTTCATATTTTACCATGACATTCATATAAAAAAAGTAAAAATGGTTATATTACAAACCCACATATAAAAAAAAAAAAAAAGGAAAAAAAAGAAAAGAAATATATATATTTTGAAGCCATATGAGAATATGATTATGAGAGTGTACAATGGTTTGATGTTATCGGAGCAATCCTCACAAACAGTGAGGATGCTGCCGGGGAAGACGATGTTGAAGATTTGTGTTCCAGTCATGAGTCCTTTCAGCATTGTTTGTCCTCCAGCCCCGTGACATCTCTTTTGAACCCCCCTCACCACAATGTGAACAACATAATGCCTATTGTTCTTTTACTCTTGCGTACTGTAATTGTTCTGTTTATACTCTGCTCGTACCATAGTGCTCTCTTATTGTGCCAGAGAGAACAGGAAATCCAGTTCTTCATAAGCAAAATGGATTAAACCAAATAACAGTCACCATTCACAGCTGTTTTTACTTGTTCATTATCTCTACTATATACATTTCAACCAGAAACCCCCTCCCCATGTCAAAAAATTTAAACATTATTACAATATGCAATGCTGACCGTTGCATAGTCAAAGTACACTCTCAGTGGGTGGGTGGTGGTGTTTTTTTGCAGTCCCTCAGGGGAATTCACTTCTCAGCTCTAAAACATTCATCAGGCACATGGTTTGGCTTCACCCCTTTAGACCTTCTCTGTAGATGTGAAGCATCTGTAGCTCTGGATGGAGATCAGTGTCTGGAATCATCTGCTGTTTTTGACCAGCCTTGACGGTACTGCGTCGACTCACTGTAGCGTCTCTTACTGTTGTTGTAATAGTTATTGTTTTGATATTTGTGTGCATACATCTTCTGGTAGGTAGATGCTGCAGAATAAAAAGAAAAGAGATGTACATTCAAAATGATAGTTTACCCAAAAATGACATTATTCTGTCATTATTTACTTGTCCTCACTTCCAAAAACCATATACCCGTCTTAAAGGATTAGTTCACTTCCAGAATAAAAAATTTGGACATTTTTATTCTGGAAGTGATCTAATCCTTAAGGTAAAAATAAAAATGTACTTCAATATGTCTTGAGTAAGACATTAGTCTAGCAACTAACTGACATAAATATCTGATATACAAATAAATGCATAGATATATTTTAAATAATAATTAAAAAAAGCATTAAAAAAAGACTACCGTATTTTCCGGACTATAAGTCGCACTCTTCTTCATAGTTTGGCTGGTCCTGCGACTTATAGTCAGGTGTGACTTATTTATCAAAATTAATTTGACATGAACCTAGAGAAATGAACCAAGAGAAAACATTACCGTCTCCAGTTGCGAGAGGGCGCTCTATGTTGCTCACTGTGCTCAGTGCACCTATATCCTACAATGAGCAACATAGAGCGCCCTCTCGGGGCTGTAGACGGTAATGTTTTCTCTTGGTTCTTGGTTCTAAATAAATGCGACTTATAGTCCAGTGCGACTTATATATGTTTTTTTCCTCATCATGACGTATTTATGGACTGATGCGACTTATATTCAGGTGCGACATCTGGTCCGAAAAATACGGTAATTCAAAAAGTTTATATAAAAATATATAAAATGTTATTATAATTAATAGTTAAATAACACTAGTGCATTTCATTACTGGATTTCACGAAACCTCTCTTTATTCAGAGTCAGCAACTTACGATTCAAGCATGTGATTTTAGGCTTGTTCCAGTGGCCATCTTCTTGGCATCTGATAGTGGGAACGTGTCTTTGGATGAAGCCGTCCTTGCAGTGGTACCTGACCAGAGAGTTGATCTCATAGCGCGCCTTCATGCTGCCATAGATATGGGCGTCCTTTATGACAGGAGGCTGACCGCAGGACACTGAGACGGGGCAAGAGAAGGTCAAAGACAGTGAGCTGACAGTGAGCGACACTGTAGATTAGATGAGGGGGAAGAGGAGGTCTCACCTGTGCCCTTCTTGCAAGTGAAGGTCAGGTGGTAATTGCATGGCACGTCGTTCCACTGGCCGCTCTCATGCCAGATCATCACAACGCAGTCCTCGCCTGAGGAGAAGAAGCTGTCCGGCTGACCCGCTCTCCAGTTCTCAAATTGCTAGTGCAAAAGTACACAAGAGGGGTGTGTTATTCCAACTGCTCTTGCACCACTGCATGTGCCCACATGAGGACGCAAAGATCACATGGAAGAATCAAAATAGACTGTGCTCTATACACATCTGGCAGAGCTACATGGGACTTTCCTTGATAAAATGGGGGGAAAAGGATGATACGTTATTCTAATAAAATGTACCGCTGCACGCAATTTGCATGGGTTGAACACAAACACACAAGCCCCATTTCATATGTAGAAAGGCATACAACAAATCGAATAAATGTGAAACATGCATGATGATGCAAGATCATTAAAATCAATTGAATGTTTTTGCAAAAACTAAAGGTTTGCCAGATTAGCAGTTTTGCGTTCTGATTTATGCTATTTGAGGAAATACATGCATACATAAAAATGCATGAATAAAATAACTCCGATACAAAAGTAAATAAATGATGAATTTAATGATGAACAGCGAAATGAATAAATAAAACAGCGAACAAATAGATTTAAAAAAGTAAATAAATAAAGTTCATGTGATGTGCCTCTATGTGATACCACATAGAATGATAAAATGCTAAAGTGAGAACTTTTCCATTAGCATTAGCATCATCTAAGCTTATGGTTTATGTGTCCACAATAACTTCGTACTAATTTTAGGATCAAACAGATTCATTTATTCAGGCCGGAAAAAAAACAACACACCAAGAATGACTCGTTTCGGAATGTTAATATCTAAATTCATGTACACCTGGAACACAGATGTTCATCTAATAAACAGACATTGATTTTAGGATCAAAATAATGAATCTCATCTTACCATAGGATGTCCATCAGTCCAGCGGAAATCATTGTCAAACATTTTATCATTCAATCCGATCCACTGATAGTCATGTCCCAAACCTACAAGACAATTACACAGATTTCAGTATATATCGCTGCCAAACTAGTTCACACAAGCTATCATATGACTTGGGATGAAGTGGACAAGTTGTGTGGTTGACTGAATTTTATTATTTGTATCTGCTTATTGGTGGGAAAAATGGAAAGTTCCCACTCCAAACTCAAACTGCTGTGTCAGACTGGTCGGGAAACTCAAACAAACAGAGGAATGTTTTGATAGCACCACAATGTTTATACTCTTCGGGATAATCAGTCTACTTTTAGTTGTTTCTGCATATTAAACTGGGAAAGAGAAAGCAATTCATAACACAGAAAATTACATCTTTA
This sequence comes from Carassius gibelio, assembly GCF_023724105.1. Lineage (NCBI taxonomy): Eukaryota > Metazoa > Chordata > Actinopteri > Cypriniformes > Cyprinidae > Carassius > Carassius gibelio. The sequence continues at coordinate 21,529,025 of NC_068405.1, read as the reverse complement.
AGTTAGTGGATGTGCATTTTTTTATAGAAAAGTCTACATGGAAGCCCAGACAAATGGAAGAAATTAATTCATCTTTTTGGCGTGAGGACCTTTGCAAACTTCTTTGACATCTTTAATAGACTACCTGGCCAAAGTAGAAATAGCAGGAAATCAGTTAAACCAAACCACACATCACATGACACAAACAAATGTAGAACAAATGGTCTCTGTGCCCCGAGGAGCTGTTTAGTTTAGAGTCAACAGCACTTTTATTATGAATTATGCTTTGTTTAGTCAGTGCTAGAATTCAGTTAGTCCTGAGTATCCGTTTTTTGCCTCATTTGAAACTAGATTTTTTATATTGGATGGAAATGTGCCTGTGCAAAACTCAACACCACGCACTGCTGTGGGAATTAGCCAAAAGCATTGCTATGCAGAGAAGGTTTTTTGTAGTTTTTAGAGCATTGCTACGTATAAAGTGCTACAAATGACCAAACCCTGCGCAAGTTAGCATTTTAGCACATTAACTGCCTTTTTTGAATTCGTTTTTGGCTAATAAGGTCTGTGGTGAACACAAGCTCAGAATTTTTTTCATGTTTTATTCTATGACAAAAATACATCAGGAATACCCCCTTTTAAAGTTTTTACCTGTCTTGAAAATGGCAGTTGCTAACAAGTGTCTAAATGGGCCTACAGAGGTTGTCAGGACATAAAACATCATCACACTTAACTAGTTGCTTTTACAGCCTCATTGAGTTTATAATCATGTTTTTGCAAACTATTCTAACTCAGATTATCTGGGGAAATGTCATGCGAACAAGTTGTATTTTGTTTATAGGCTATGTCTACCAATTGCATTTAGGCTTTAGAATTCATAAACGATGCGTTCAATTGTGAAGATTATCATGCTGAACAATAAAAAACGTTTGTCGGTGTCTGATTTTTTTTTCTTTCTTTTTTTCACTTCTGGTTTGGCCTGCAAAAATACGTCAGCTAAAGCACTCCGAAAGGGTTACAAAGTAAAAGAGTTAATGGTTTTTTCAGGCTCTGTAAAGTGGAAGGAATAAAATGGCTAATGTCTGATTTGCCAATACCATTCATAGACTCTTCAATATCATAAACTCACGATTAACAAAGAGCTGCTCTTCATGGGACAGGACACTGGTGAGGTGGCCACCCTGAAGACGGCACTCTCTTTCCGCTGCTTCCCATGTCCGCCGGTGTGTGAAGTACTTATAGCAGTGACTCTGAAACTTGTGCCAGCCAAAGTCACAAACCTCCGTATCTGAAAGAATGGATGACATTGAAACATGAGAAGCCTACAGATGAAAACAGGCAAAAGTTTGGATAGCATCGATAATGTTAGCAATATCAGTGCATCAAAATTCAAATGGCAGATGCTTTAATAATTCATGATACAGCTACAGGCAGCATCACAGTGCCCATAGTTTACCCACAAGATGCCTTATGATTGAATCTGTAGCCATTTTTCTTCAGCATTTATCATAAACAAGCCTGTCTTTCAGATCAAGTATAATCGGTTTTGGTGCAGAATAGATGCACAGACTTGCGTCTGTTTTGATTCGGGCTATTAACTGGGTTAACCTAGTGCAAAGCACTTTTTATTCTATGCCATACAATGAGGATCATCAACATTTTGCTTGGACTGAAAGCCCCCAATGACCGCAGCGCTCAGTGTGAAAGCTAAATGCAAACAATGACATCTAATGAGGCTGGAAAGAAAACACCAGTAAATGAGCCAAGTAAATCATCTCAGACACACGGCCCATAGTGCTGTTTTCTTTGACTGATTACGTACTATTATGTGCTCGCTTGTCCTTTGCCCTGAATGTCCAGTAGATTATCAGAACCGCTTTCGTAGCATAGTGCACGTACATTAGCATGCGCTGCTGAAAATCTATTATAATTGCTACAATAATATCCAAATCTTCAATCTACTTGAGAACGTAAATTGTTCCTCCAATTTCAGTTGTCTTAAGTTGCATATTTTGTTTAAAGCCATGTTAAATCACAACAAATGTTTTAACCGAATTGACCAAGCGCAATATGTCATGATGATTAGCACAATTTTGTTTTTTATTTTTTTTAGAAAGAAGTGAAATTATGGTCAGAGCAAATATTAACGAAATAGCCATGACTACGGTGGTTTTTAAATTGCCTATTTATTTTGCGAGACCTATAAGTAACAATGGATCGAATCAGGAAAACTACTTTAACCACTAGTCACTGTCTAGCTGGTGGTTACATAAACTTTGGCTCTTTGACAAGGTTCGGGTTTCCCAAAGTGCTGTCTCATTTGGCTAAAATACTGTATTTATCACAAGGTTTAATGCAGCAACTGTCACCAAAAGGCCAAATTCAGCTTGACTGATTAAACACAACTGTATTAAATGTGAAATAAGGTTCTTTTTTTAACTTGCGTGAAAAGCGAGGTTCAACTTTTACAAATTTTCCCTGATCTCTTTTCCCTGAAAAGCCTGAGAAAACAGATGTCCTCAGAGGTGATTAGCTCTGCTGACTAACGGCGGCAATATTTCTGTATGAAGCTGGAACCAATCCATTGTGGGACCAACGCCCAACACAACCGTCAAGCCTATGTGAGTGCGCGTAAATGTCAAGTCCTGAGAAGGTTAATAGCTCTCTTCAAAGTTAAAACGTGGCTCTCATTCATAAGTCAACTGATTATTTTCATAGCAGGGAAAGTCCTACGCGAGATGGAGTCAGGTGTTTGGGAGTTTCTATACTGTGGTTTTTCCCTGTGTGACTTGGAGGGGTCTCCACGAGCCTCCTGGACAAACTGTGTTGCATTAATTGATTCCAGCTGCTTTCACAGTAAAGACCCCTGTGCCAATCACAGTCGCCTTCCCAGAGTCCTAAGGGGTTTCACCTTTAAGTGAGGGAACAGCAAAGGAGGGCCAAGAAACCCTTGACTGAATCATTCCCAGCCCTGCTTCACGTCATCAGAGGAGAATGACTTGACTTCATCCTCCTCAATGACTGTCCACAGGCATATCAAAAAGAGATTCAGAGTTTTCATTCTTATAAATACATTTTATTTCCATTTCATGTATATCAAACCCTACATGAAACAATGGCAAGCCAATCCCCAGACTAAATTATCAGATTGGCAGCAGATTTGGCACCTACTTTGTTCCCCTTTCAAGCTGAAAGACAATATGAAGACCTGGTAACATATTACAATACGGTAACATAACTAATGCTCACATTAGTTATGTAAATCAATAGCTAACACAAAAGAACAATGAAGAACACTTATAAAGCATCTTTTAAGCTTAACTTCTGCATACAGTATACTAATACATATTTAACATTTCCGTTTGTATAAATTAACACCATGCTCGATTATTAAATGCTGTTAAAAATAGTTTATTGTTAGATCACTATATCAAACAAACCAACCAAAAATGATGTCCTTGGTCTTATTGTACACAGTTCAGTTGCTATATGATTGCTAATGTCTTCTCAGTGCTGTTTAAGCACATTGTGGTTGCTTGGGTATTTTAGGTGGTTGCCAGGGTATTCTAAAGTAAAATCTAATCTAAAATCTCAAGAACCACTAGTCTGAACATCTAGCAGTTAACCAAACGCCAATCAGTCTTACTTTTGGGATTAAAATTATATCAATCTGCCTTTTATGCAACTGACAAAAAAAAAAGGTTTAGACAAGTCTTAAAGAAATAAAAATAATAATAAAAAACTATTAAAGGCATAGTTCTCCCAAAAATGAAAACTGTGTCATTAATTACTCACCCTCATGTCATTCTAAAACCGAAAGAGCTTTGTTCATCTTTCAGATATGTTTGATGAAACATATTCTGAGCTTTTGGAAAGTCCATAGACAGCAATGAAACTTAAATGTTGCCAGACCCAGAAACATACTAAGAACATTGTAAAAAATAGTCCATGAGACATCAGTGGTTTAACTGTAATTTTTATGATGCTACAAAAATACTTGTATGCGCAAAAATGACCAAAAATATATATGAACATATCACATGGATTATTTGAACAATGTTCTATGTTTCTGGGTCTGGGAACATTCCAGTACATTGCTCTCTACGGAGGGTCAGAAAGCTCTTGGATTTCATCATTTTAATTTTGGGTGAACTAAATCTTTAAAAGGTTCATATGATGCAATTTCAAGTTTTCCTTTCTCTTTGGAGTGTTACAAGCTGTTCGTGAATAGAAATAGATATTTTATTTAAAAGTTAAGACTCATCCACACCCTCTTTCGTCGTGAAAGCAAAACTGTTTTGTTTGGCCACCCAAAAAAGGACACAACTAGAAATCAGTGGTAAAGTTGTATTTAAAACACTGTTCCAGAACAGTTCATATCGAATATTTGTATGTGTGCATCCCATTTTATCGAGGACTGTGTACAGAACCTGGGAGAGATGCCTAAAATGCCGTCTGTTCGGACTCACAGCCTGTAAGTATGTTTTCATATTTAAAGAATTTGCCACTGATGATTCAAACGTGATATTTGAGCAGTACAGAGTAGGGGTTGAACAACTTTTTTTATTTTTTTTAAATTCGACTTTTATGTGATGAAAGTCAAGTTGAAGTCGACTAGTCACTGTTGATATCATTAATGAACATAAGCCTGGAGCTGTAAAAAACAAAAAAACAAAACAAAAAACACCTTGTGCACAGCTATGGCATATGACACAGCGCTGCCCACATGGTTCTTGCTCCTATAACAGCTAATTTTTATCAGTTCTTTTGTCTTTGAGTCATTATATTTCTCAAAGTTTTCTGCTCGTTCTAAATCAGATAACGTTACAGGTAAAGTAGCACAGTAAAGACTGCATTCATATGAACGCATTAGTGAGAGCGATTGCATGTGAATTAATTCTACCAGTGAATTCTGCCTGGCAGCATCTCTCTACTAGTAGTGAAGCTGTTGGATTTAGTTATTAAGAAATGAATAATAGAACTTTACAGTTTCTAAGCTATTTTATTGAGAAATCACAGAACAGTGTTGACAATACATTTCCGCACTGAATGATTCTATCTACGTGATTTGCTTGTAAAGTACGAGCTATTGTCTGTAGCCTATGTGTGTGCGTTTACAGTGCAGCAGCACATTAGATTAGATTGGCGATTAACTTACCTGTACAACAAGCGGTATAAAATGGGCATTCTCCCATTCAATTTTGAGCATCCAGTAATATAATCACACATGACTTGTGGAGTGCTTTTGGAATATTTATTTATCTGGAATATTTATTTATTTATTTTATATATAAACCTCCTTGGTTTCCGCCCCCAACTACTTACTTCCCTACATTTGTCCACTACTTTTTACCCACAATTCATTCTGATTTCGAGTGTACATCCGATGTACACTCGCTGAAGCACTATTTCCCACAATCCAATGCGGAATAGCGTCGAGCTGGAAGCGAGAGCGAGCGAGTTTGAATGAGAGATGAAGTTTACATCTTTATTATATCTGGTTTAACGTTTTTCCTACATTATTTATATTAAAATATGTTACGTAGGCAATAACTCAGTTTAATATTTGACTAATTTACTGAGGTGGCGTCGTTGTTAACTTACAAAAATGATGATAATTTGGTGGATAATTTAATTCTTTTCGTTAATAACAGGTAGTGTATTCTGATGTAAAATTAACGGTTGTCTGAGGACGCTTTACAACCATCTTATCTGAGCTCAAAACGCTGCCTGAGCGAGTGTCAAGATACTAAAAATAATAAATACATATGTGTGTTTATTTTTGTTCTCACTACGCTATTTACTATTTACATTAAATAGCAATTAATGATTATAAACATAAAAGCATTACAAAAAAAAAAATCTATCGATGAAACCACAAAGCTGATGCAGAGTTATGTATAACTGCAATATAAAGTGATTTTGAGTATTATTGCTATTAGTATTATTTTCTAAAATTAGGTACATGTAATATAAAAGTACATATGGCAATGTTTTTGCAACAGCTCCAAATCTCATGCGCAATGTAGGCTATACGTCACTGTCCGAATCTGTTCACTTATTTATTTGTTCACTCCTTCCTGATATAGTGAACTCAACTGCCATACACTATATAAGGATTAGTGAATGAGTGAATGAGTGAGCGATTTCATACACAGCATTGGTTTCAGAAAGATGGGGCATAGAGGAGAAACAATAATGTACAGTATGTGGAAAATAATGTTTTTTAAACCCTAAACCGCATAAACATATTTCATTACACCAAATCCACAAAATAATGTTATTTTTTAGCAATGTCATATGACAGCTTTAATATAATAGTCTAAGTATACAAGAACTACGAAGTAAATCTAAGCCGCTCTATTACTATTGCCTTAGCAAGGACTGCTAATAATATCATAGCAAGACATGTCAATTTTAACCCAATCAAATTATTTTCTGCTAAATACTCCACTAAAATACACACATTACAGAAGTTCTGAGTTTTTTTGCAAACACCATTTCAAGCTGGCTTGAATTAGTTTCCGAAGTCTTCAAAAAGTCACAACCTTAATGTGGGACCTACTCAAGTCATGCCTGGATAACCATGACGAGACGACTAAAGGAAAATGTACTCATCATTTACATAGTCACACTAATGTTCCTGGGACCATGCCAAGTAAGTCAGTTGGCTCTGCAACGGCTCATCGAATTGCTCAGCATTTGTGAGAGGTTTGGTGGGTGTAAGGGAAGAGGCAGTACTGTGGATGACGCCGTGACCTTTTCTCGCACAAATTTGCTTTCATTCATATGCACACCATACCGCACACTCTCTGGAGGATGAATCCTGCCAGATGTGGTGAACTTTGTGGTTTGGTTTGCCCATTCTAACTGTTTGGACTGACCGCTATAATGTATACAATTTGCTTCAGTGGATTTGTTAAACAGCCATAGCTCACTTTTTAGAAACTAGCACCCCAAATCATAAAATATTCCATCCAACAGCTTCTAACAATAATTTAAGAGTTATACTTTCTTCCACTTACAATGGAAACCAATCAGGCAATCAGGGAGATGCATGTTTAAAATATGCCATCATTGCAACATTTCCAAAATAATCCAGAAGATACAATAGACATTATGTGTTAGCATGAACATGACATGATAAAATGTCTTAGCACTTAGCAACTTGCTACCATGCAACAGTCAACAATTAGTTGTCCCAAAAAAAACATTCCTTCAAAATGTTAATAAATAAACCCAATTAAAACAACTGTATAGCATCATGTTAGAATTTATTACATACCTTGCTCACAGAGGGGTCCTGAATAGCTGGGCAGACAGACACAACTGAAAGTGTTTAACCCATCAATGCATGTTCCTCCATTGCGACAAGGGTTTGACTGACATTCGTCAACGTCTAGGGGAATTACAAAATGAAAATGACTTACTTAGAAACTCTTGACGTGTTAATCAAAAGTGAATAAAACTGCAAATATTAAAGTCTTCAAACCATTTTCACAATGTTCCCCACTGTATCCAGGCATGCAGACACATATGTTTCTTTTTCCATTCGAATAGCAAGTTCCATCATTTTCACACACACTGACAGAGCAAAGTGTGAAACCTAAAATAAAGTAACATCCCTTAGTGGATGGACAAGTCCATCATGGATAAGTGGACTACAAAGCAGAGTATTTAATTTATTTTGTAAACCTCAAGAAAGGAACTATCAAAATTACCAATACAGCACTACACAAGATAAGCAATATACAACGTGCAATACAAAAATATTATGTGGAACTGTACCTTGCAAATCCTCCATACGGCTCTCAACAGTGTAGCTGGAATCTGTCCAGATTTCTGGTTTCCTTGTGGTGAACCCTTCCCTGGATGGTGGTTGTCCTTCAACAATTGAAGAACCCAACACATCTTCATAATCTACACCATTCTCTTCAAATGCAACAGTACTTGTGGCTTTGGGGGTGGTGAAAACATCATCTTTAGCAGAAGTAGTTGCCCTATCCAAGACCTGAACTGACTCTTTCACATTTAAGTCTGTAGCAACACTGGTGGTGGGATAACTGGAAACTTGGGTAAATGAGGTGAGAGATTTCTCAGTTGAGAATCCAAATGTAGAAAGTGATAATTCTTGTGTTATCTCTTCTGAAGTCTCTGATGATTGCAATGAGGTGGTTGTCTCTACTGCAGGTGATTTCGGGATTAGATCACTTTCTTGGGAACCTGAAGTCCCTGATGACTGCACAGAGGTGGTTGTCTCTTCTGAAGGTGATTCTTGGATCAGAACAGTTTCTTGGGAGCCTGAAGTCCCCGATGACTGCACTGGGGTGGTTGTCTCTTCTGAAGGTGATTCTTGGATTAGATCGGTCTCTTGTGAACCTGAAGTCCCCGATGACTGCACTGAGGTGGTTGTCTCTTCTGTAGGTGATTCTTGGAAAAGAACAGTTTCTTGGGAGCCTGAAGTCCCCGATGACTGCACTGAGGTGTTAGTCTCTTCTAAAGGTGATTCTTGGATCAGAACAGTTTCTTGGGAGATTGAAGTCCCCGATGACTGCACTGAGGTGTTACTCTGTTCTGAAGTTGATTCTTGGATCAGAACCATTTTTTGAGAGCCTGAAGTCCCCGATGACTGCACTGGGGTGGTTGTCTCTTCTGAAGGTGATTCTTGGATTAGATCGGTCTCTTGTGAACCTGAAGTCCCCGATGACTGCACTGGGGTGGTTGTCTCTTCTGAAGGTGATTCTTGGATTAGATCGGTCTCTTGTGAATCAGAAGTCCCCGACGACTGCACTGAGGTGGTTGTGACTTCTGAAGGTGATTCTTGGATTAGATCGGTTTCTTGTGAACCTGAAGTCCCCGATGACTGCACTGGGGTGGTTGTCTCTTCTGAAGGTGATTCTTGGATTAGATCGGTCTCTTGTGAATCAGAAGTCCCCGACGACTGCACTGAGGTGGTTGTCTCTTCTGAAGGTGATTCTTGGATCAGAACAGGTTCTTGGGAGCCTGAAGTCCCCGATGACTGCGCTGAGCTGGTTGTGACTTCTGAAGGTGATTCTTGGATTAGATCGGTTTCTTGTGAACCTGAAGTCCCCGACGACTGCACTGGGGTGGTTGTCTCTTCTGAAGGTGATTCTTGAATTAGATCTGTCTCTTGTGAACCTGAAGTCCCCGATGACTGCACTGAGGTTGTTGCCTCTTCTGAAGGTGTTTTTTGGATTAGAACAGTTTCTTGGGAGGAAGACATTACTGCTCTAAGACTATCCGTGGGCAGAATGGTGGTTTCTGAACTTTGGGTAGTGAATTTTGTTTGGGTTAGGACACTAATGAAAATCAATGGTGTTGTGTCTTCTGCAGAACCTTCAAATACTTCAGTTGCTTTATCATATGCACCAACGCTCATTTCTTCAGTTTGTTGAATGAGAAGAGATGGAACAGTAGTTGCAGAGAAAGGCTGTTTTGTGAATGCTTCAGTTGGCTGATCACCAGAGCTAATGTCGTCAGAGATGGTGAAGATTGTAGTTACATCTTTTTCAATATCAGGCACCAATAAAGGATTTTTAGTTGTACTTGTGTCTTGGTCTTTCTCCGAGTGTGTAATATAAGGAGTGCTTTCTTCTGAGATTGCCTCCGTTGAAACCACCCGAATCGTAGGCTCTATACTGGGCAAAGCTAAACTAACAGGTTGCCTTGGATCTATGGGATGAGTACTTGTTAAGGAACTTATAAAGCTGTGAGATGATACAGTGAAAGATGGAGATAAAGTTGTGTGTTTTGATTCTTCTGTTGCATATATATCTGGTCCTGAGCCCTCGTCTTCAGTGGAGGTTGAGCCCTCAAAATCTTCTGTTTCTGGTTTCATTTCTCTGTTCTCTGTTTCCTTAATTTCTACAATGCTGGCTTCTGTTGTTGTGACAATTGGTCCTTTGGTATTGCAGTCAACCCCAAATGCTGTTATAGTCTTCCCTGTTTCAGCTATTTCAGTCTCATCGGTAGCCACCTCATATTGGCCATTAGTTGGTTCAGCTGTGTCATCAGCAGAACCTTCCAAGGTGGTCAGTTCCTCTTCATCATCTGTTGTGTGCAACCCCGAACCTTCTTCATGCTTGCTAAATGATAAGGTTTGTGGGGTCATTTCCTGGCTTGGAGATTTGGTTGAAAATGTGGGTAGCTCTGTCATGGTTATACTTTCCAAGCTCTTTGGTGAGAAAGGAGGCTCAGTTGGGCTTGTGGCCATTGAGCCAGATACGTCTGTTTCAGGGGAAGATGTGGTGCCTTCAGCATCCTCCTTAAGTATTTCTATCTCATTATCTGGGATGTTTTTTTCTGTTGGTGGGATAGCAGTGTCAAACTGGTCTCCTCTAGCTTCCAGAGTTTGGTCAGTGTCTGGTTTCAGAGTCAACTCGTGCTTTCCATTAACGAAACTCACTTTTGGGGTGATGGTAACAGAAGCTGATGTTTCACCTATTAGGTCTCCACTAAAGGTCTCAACTAAAGGTGGCTCATTTTCAACACCAGCAGAAACTCTTGATTCTTCAATGAATTTTAGAACAGCAGCAACTCCTTCATCATCAACAGCATTAACTGTAAACAAAAAAATTTAAATACATTAAACATAGCTAAGTGAGTTTTGAGTTTATACTGAGTAGGCCAAAAGCTTATCAAAAATAATCTACTGTAAAGCCTGGTTCCATATTCAATAATGACCTCATGTTGCCCATTTTTCAAATTACTTTATAGACATCTTAGACACTAGCATTGCATTTATATTCCACTTATTGGCTAGAGTCTCACTTGAGGCAAATAAAACGCTCACTTCAGTTATGATTTTTGCAGTCAAGATATAACTGATTGTTTCTACATAAGTAATGGCCCTACTTATATACAGAGAAAAGCTTATTATTAATTATATTTAGTGATATGTCCCTGTGAGACCCTGAAGTCACAGTACTACAAAATTACAAGACCCTTTTCATTTTTAAATAGCTCAAAATTCAACAAAGTGATTCCAGCTACTGTTACAGCACACACTTAAAATGTGTGAAATATAGCCAGAAATGTTACTGCATCCTCAAGTCCTCAATAGCATACATAAAAATATATATTTTTTCACAATATTCACAAGCAGCCACACATGGTAAGACGATCTTTCGACTGGACAAGGTAAGGAAAAGTAATTAGCTAGGAGTGATTACCTCTCTGATTGTTTTAAGGGGATTTGCAATTTGACCTGGGAGGCATTTGTCTGTGGCATTGAGAGCTACTCTTTCTCAAAACTAAAAGCCCTGTCTCTCCCTGATGTACTACTAGAGTAGGTGCCCCTTAAAAAGTATCACACAGTATAAATGGGTCAACTGATTTATGTCGACCTACAGGACCTACAAGACAGGAACACTGGCTGCAGTCTATTTACAGATGTTTATCAACCTCAGTCATCACTCTTTCCAGCAACACAGGAAGTCAATTAAGGTTATGGGAAGGCATTGAAGATCTGTTTCTCTTCTCTTCTTTATGCACTAGTTTAGCTATACTTCTGGATGAGGTAAAGATTTGGGACAAACCAAATATTAAAACAATTTTATGAAATCAAAGGACCAAGTCCAAATCTTTTGTTTGCAAGACAGCAGTAGGCGTCTCGGCAGAGCCAAATGTGGCCTCTCTTTAGCCAAGATCTACATTCATTTTGCATCTCAGTGTCTCCTAAACCAAATCACTCATTTACACCATGCTGCTTTGGACATGCGACAATCACAGAAAAACACTCCCACAGCAAAATATGAAAGGACAAGCAAAACTGGTTCAAGAAGTCAATGTATTTTATACTTGTATACTATCTTGCTCTGGTAAAATTAGTTTCTATTTTTTTTGCATAGATGAAATTTTCGTAACTTCCATCTGACCTACCTGATGACTTTCCCTGTGTAATGTTGTATACGAACACATTAATGCCCAGTGGAAAGTCAACATCCTTCTTGGTGTCATTCTGCTGGCTGTGCAAGTTCACTTCACTAAAATCTGGGGTTAGCAAAGTGGACTCCAGACTTCCTTCAGTCATGTTTGCTGTGGTTTCATCCTCTTTGTACACAATTTTTGGCTTGTCTGGATCTCCTTGCAAGTCTGTAGTAAACACAGGTGAAGTAGGAATCACACTCTCAGAAGTGTCCGTGTCACCACTGCTGCTACCCTCCACACCATTGTCTCCCCCATGTGGAGTATCCATCCCAGGATGCATGTTCCCTGCGGTGGGCTGACGGGGAAGATGGATAGAGAAGAAGGAATCTGAATAATGGGGCATTCCAGGTGTAGTAGGGACTGGTGTGGTTTCCATATCCAAAACAGTCTCAGCTGTAGTTGGCACAACAGCAATGGCTTCAGCAGAGGGATTTGCTTCAGGAGCACCTCTGTCGTGTGGAGCCATGCTTACAGAGAACATGAATGGTGGCTCTTCTCTGGTGCCATGGGCTGGCATAGAAGAGACTGAATCTGAATAATGTGGCATTGCAGGTGTGGTAGGTGTAGCTGAGGGTAGCTGGACAGCAAAGTAGTTATCTATATCATGGGGTACCCCTTGCACCAAGGAGCTGTCTGTGTTTTCATAGTCATTAAATATTTTGGTTTCCATATCCAAAATTCTTTCAGCTTCAGTTGGTACAACAGCAATGGCTTCAGCAAAGGCATACGTTTCAGGAGTGGCTCTATCACGTGGAGCCATGCTTGCAGAGAACATGGATGGTGGCTCTTCTGTGGTGCCATGGGCTGGCACAGAAGAGACTGCTTTAAGGGAAGAGAGTAGATGGCTGTCTAAGATAACTGGAGGTGTTGTTGGTCCAGCTGGGGGTACAGTTGTGGGATCCCATCCTGAGAACAGATAGAGAAGGAAAACATTTATTTTTGACCAAGCATTTTGCAAATACGTGTTGAAGCTTTGGTGCCCCTAGTGGCTCCAGATTGAATAACAAAATAATGGTTTTCAATTGTGAATGGCTTCAATTGTTCAGCTTGTCTGACCGATATTTATTCAGTTTACTGACAACAGCTGACAAGTCAGACTGCCCAAACAAATAGAGGCAATTTGAAAGTGACACATTGTCAATCTATAGGTCTCTATGCATTACATTGTCATAGATGAAACTGTCACTTTTATGATGTGTTATTAAGGTGAGCACTGTAGAATACTTTTGCAGTTTTATCCTAAATAAGGCACAGCCCTCAGTCTATTAATATTGACCAAGTACGTGCAATTGCTGGCAGCAAAGTCAAGATATTTCTACAAAATGCCAATAATAGCGGAATCGCCTACGTATTTAGAGATTGTTTTGGGCTGGTAATGAGTTATTTTGGGAAAATGACACACTATGACAGGGTAGAACCTGACAGCTTATATTTATTTTGAAACTTTAGCTTCCTTTCCAGAACATTTTTGGCTAGGTTGCATTTTGCCTAACCACATATTTTGACTCCGACCAGTAGGTAAATAGTCCTGAATAAATGTCCTTGGAATGTTTCATAATGTAAGTGCCAACGCCTTCTCATTGTCACAATCAATAAATCAAACCCTAACACTGCTGTCTACATGCATGCTAGCTCTGACACACTTTCATGGACCTACATAAAAACTAAAAATGGCCAAGTTAATGACACTATAATGTTCACACTTCTCTGTTCACATATATATAGCTGCTGTGCATATGTCATGTTGGCAGGCATCCAAAGGTTTGACTCAGACGGTAAGAGTTTCATGCTTAGCAAAACGTTTCAACATCATGGTAAAATCATTCATGATGACATGTATGGCAGTCACCAATCTGGCTGCATGCAGGGGAATAAAGTGGGGGTGCAAAAGTCTGAAAGGAAATTGAAAAGGCCTCTATTATTTTGTCTGAATCTAAAAATATACATGGATTTAAAAATGTCTTATTTTCCTTTAATGACAGCAGCACTGTGACACAATGTGACATGAGGTCCTTATAAACCTTTTAAGACCAGGTTAGATGCAATATTAAATTTTTCACTAATAAAAAACTACTGTTCAAAATTATGGGGTCAGCATTTATTTACATTTTTTATAAATTGACACTTCTATTCAGCAAGGAGATCAAAAATGACAAGGGATTCTATTTTAAATAAATGCAGCTCCTTTGGACTTTCTATTCAGAGAAACCTGAAAAATATGCATTATGGTTTCTGCAAAAAATAAGCAGGATGATAATAAGAAGAACTGTTTCAGCAACCTGCATATTAGAATGATTTCTGAAGGATCATGTGACACTGAAAACTGGAATAAAGATTCATCATTGCATCACAGGAATACATGTAATTTTAAAATATATTTGAACAGAAAAAAGTAACTTGAATTTGTAATAATATTTTACAATATTTTTTATAATTCATAATATGCAGCCTTGGTTAGAATAAGAGACTATTTCCAAAAACTTTACAAAATCGTACCAATCCAAAACTTTTAAAACAATTTCTTTTTTCAATATGTTGAATGTACCACTTATTGATAAAAACAACAACTGATTTCTATCTATTGCATGTTCTTAGAAGCATTTCACTGACACTTTGGTCTGACTTACGTGACAAAATGCTTGTTTTCAGGACTAACCAAAAATTATTGTTCTTATTCACATTTATTGCATCTAATCATTTACGCTCTTTTATATCCGTTTAAAGCAGCATTTCAGATGCATAATGCTAAAGTTATGCAAAGTGTTGTATTCAGACAAAAGCCCACACCCAACTTTACTTCCTTCAGTCTCTTCCTCTGTACAGTAGATCTATCTTCATCTTTCTTTAAGCCTACACACGTCATGACCAGGCTACGAGGATATAAAATACCCGAATAGGCTACTATATGTTAGTTGACAGCATGACATAATCCGGATTAAACAACATACAGTAAAAAGATAAAAACATAAGTGTGAGTAAATGATTGAATGATGACAAAAGCCTCTCACTTTTGCTAATGACAAGGGTATCTCAGTGCTTCTTTGTCTCTGGCTCAGCGTGTGGACTCACAAGGCCAGCTGTTAGACGTTAGGGATGTGTCCTCTTTTCTATGCAGTGCCTCTGATGTAAAACATCAGGCATCCTTTTCCCTTATAAAACCCCAGTGATCTTGAAACAGCACAAGAGGAAGTCAGATCCCCCCACTGGCACTTGTTTATATATTATAGTGGGGCGCTCTTCGCCCTCCATGCTCTTTTTTGGCCTATCCATAGTGCTTTTGTTTGTTTTGCGGTACTCTGTGGTAGAAGCCCATTTAGGAGAAGTGCTTCAAGACCGGTTACATGAAACAAGCCGCGGCTAACAGGAAAGCCACAAAATCCCTCGAGGTAGGGGGCGAAAAGAGGATACACGATGTAAAATCGGATTAAATGCAGGTTAAGCGCTGCTTTTGTGTGGCCTGTTTCCATTTTGCCTCTCGAGTGACGACTGAAGTTGCACAGACGGAGAATTTAAACAACCCCCAGCAGGACAGTTACGGGGTTCAAAGGCCGTAGTCGTTCAGGGCAGAGGAACTGACCAGAAAGCAGGTCAGTTAGTTTACCGTTTAAAGGCACATATTTGAGCTAGACGTAGGACAGAGGTTTAACAGATGAAATCTGAGGACGCCCTGGAGAGAATGAATTATTCTGCTTCCACCCAGCTAGCAGAGAGAGGGGAAAGGTCCGCTCGGAGTCACAGCTGTTATGATATCACAGCAAAACAGACGCCTCCCTATCTCCAAAACAATATTGTGAGGAACATCACCACACTTGTCAAAGAACATGTCTGTTACAGTTTATTTCATCTCAAAATTGAAAGACACTTTCATAAAAGAGTATTAATAAATAAATAAATAAATAAATAAATAATGTATTTTTATGACCAGATTATAAGATTTAATAGTTTTGAAAAGTTTTAAAGGTTTTTTTTTCTCCAAATGCTCCCTCCTTGAAATGAAAATTAATTAAATAAATAAATGATAATTGTGGGTTATGATTGAAATTATGTATTATAATACAATTCTCATAATTATGAGCATTCTGTATTTAGTATTAACAAAATGTTATATTGCAAAAATTTATAATAATATATATATATATATATATATATATATATATATATATATACATATACATTTTTGCAATATAACATTTTGTATGTATGCATGTATATATATATACATATATATATACATATATATATATATATATATATATATATATATATATATATATATATACATATATATATATATATATATATATATATATATATATATATATATATGTATGTACATACATACGTATATATATATATATATATATATATATATATGTATATATATATACATACATGCATACATACAAAATGTTATATTGCAAAAATGTATTATAATATATATATATATATATATTATAATACATTTTTGCAATATAACATTTTGTTAATACTAAATACAGAATGCTCATAATTATGAGAATTCTGTATTTAATATTACCAAAATATTATATTATGTTATATTACAAAAATATATATTCGTTTATTTTTTTATTTTTTTTTTATTATTAAGCCCTTTGATCAGTGTGAGTTTTGTTTTGTAAAAGGGGTTTTAAATTGGATCATATGAATATATTAGTTACTGTGATATTCATCCAATAAGTATTAAGTATTAGTTTTTTAGCGTTTCTTGAAGCCATACCTTTAAAACAGAAAGCACCCAGCTTCTCGCTCGGTAAGGGAAATCCGGTCTGGTTTCTGAAGCGGTACATAGTCCTCACACCCATCTGTCCTTTGCCGCACTGCATTCTGGGTACAGAGATGGGGTAGCGGGCGCTGCCGTCAGACAGCCAGCCGAAGTCACAGCGGTCCAAGCCGGCCCTCCAGGCTGCATGCAGGTGACCTGGAGACGCTAAAACTGCGTCCTGTCTCTCGCACTCCTCCCTGGCCTCAGCTAGAGTCATCCCAGCATCAGCAGCAGTGAAATACACCTCACCTGAGATCACACACACGATAACACATCACCTTTTGTCCAGCGCACATTCATAACGAATAAGACAGGCCCAGATTGCACTTCTACAAATATAACCATTTATTATTTATTAAAATAAATCATATATATACATTTTTATTAATTTATTTATTCATTCATTAAATATAAAACATATTATTTATTTATTTATATTTTTCAATGTCGGGTGACCCAGTAAATTTTAGGATTTGCTTTATCAAGACATTTTGCAAAACAATATAGAAGTACTTTATCAATGCAATTAAATTAAATTGCTATAATCACCAATAAAGCCACACATGGATTTATTTCTAGTTATTTATTTAAAATATATATATTTGTGGACAATTTATGATTTTAGTTTAAATGTAAAATTTTCCTACCAAATTCTCATTACTATAATGAAAAAATTATATTTTAATTTCTTTTATAGTGAAAAATGTTATTAATAAATATCATTGTTTAAAAAAAACAACACAAGTATTTATACATTACAGTAAAATGTGTTATATTTGTTTTCTTTTTCTTTTTGAAAATATAATTTTATGTTGTAATTTAATAACTATTTCCATTAGATTCACTCAATCATTTTTATTTGTATTTATTTAATTTTTTTTAAATAAAGACAATTTTTTAAAAGAGAATATAGTAAATGACCACTCATTACCACAAGTAAAGCCAAACATGTATTGATTAATTTAATAAAAAATAAATCAATAAATAATAAATGTAATTTATGTGCACAATTATGATTTTTCACATTAAATCATTTTCCCTTCAAATTCTCATTAATGCAATGAAAAAAAAAAACAATTTCAGTGTTGCCATAGAAACAAGTAATTCCTAGGTGAGGGCCTGCACAGCTCAGAGCAGACTTTCCAAACTGTCATCTCATAATTATAATAATTGTGACACAACGTGTGTTTTCACGTTTTCATGGAGAAAGCCGCTGATTTCTAAACGTACCTTGCAGTTTCCCTACATAGCAGTACACATCATACGTTTCAGAGGAGTTTCGGAGTCCGTATGACCTGACTCCTGGCCTCAGAACCATATCGCCGTGACAGCCTTCACGTGGCCTTGTTATGGGGTATCTGTGGAAAACAACCCCAGATGCGCTTCTCACATCAGTAATATTCAAACACACATGTCATGATGTCATGGCTTCGAGTCTGGAGCTGGAGAAATCACCTGACGGTTTGGTCGGCCAGCCACCCGGCGTCGCACTGGTCAAATCCGTCCTCGTAGGCAGAATAAAGCTGCTCGGCGGTGGCGATGGTGGCGTCCACATCAATGCAGGCCTGCTTGGCTCGCTCGAAATCTAGAGTGTAGCGACTGGTGCTGGAGCGGTAATGAAACACAACACCTGTAACCAAACAGAAATCGAGCTTAAATAAAGTAGAATATTATTTCACAATATAGCTGTTTTTATTGTATTTTTTGATATATAAGAGCAGCCTTGGTGAGCTTAAGAGACGTTTTTCAAACACATAAAAAAACTGCATCCTCCCAACTGCAAACTTTTGAATGGTACTGTATTCAACAACTTGATTTCCCCTCCAGTCAGGTGGTCCTATGGTCACATGATATGCATATTTAACTTCATCTAATAACAAATGGGATCAATTGGGCAAGGGGGCCGCTTTTGTACTGAACACTGATAGTTTCAGCCACAACAACAAGCTGTTGTCTGGCAAAAATGAAGAATCATTGTATTGTTCAGCTATTTAGAAACCTGTCGTGTCAAATACTGAACATGATCTGAATAGTAATCGCTCTCACAGCATTACACAGCATATCACTCAACTCTTTATATATGGCTGACATAACAGTCTTCAAAATAGGGTTTTATATTATCTGTGAGTGCTCAAAAACAGGCAGACAGATCTTAACACAAGATTTTAAAAGCGGAATATTTTGGACTGAATATCTTGAAAACACTATGATTATGGCAGACAAAAAGACAGAAAGGGAAAAAATGTGCATGTGTATGAATAAAAAAGGAATTTATGGACGCAATATTTTCAAGAAGGATAAAGCATGCATATTAATAAAATAAAATTAATTAATAAAATGAAAAATAAAATATAAATAATAAGAGAATTTTACTGTGCTTACAGCTAAATCGTGAAAAAAAATATATATAATATATACAATATTTATTGTTAATTTAGTTTTTGTAATATATATATATATATATATATATATATATATATATATATATATTTGGACACCAATATAATCATAAATAATAATAATAATAATAATAAAAACACTTCTGCAGGTTCTTAAATCACAGGTATCTGTTTACTATTTTTCACTCAGACAAACAACATAAGTTGAGTTTCATAGCTGCGGCATGGCACAAACATGCTGAGTTCCATGTTGAATTTAATACTGTAACACAACTGATGCAGCAGTTCTAGTGTTCATTGCTTTAGCAAACACTACTAATAAGGCTCTTTACAGGTCATGCAGTATGCCTCTGTTATTTGCCCTTTTATGGGCTTCTCTAGTCTTTTTTGGGTACATTAGCAGAGCTGCTGGCTGACGAGGCTGGTTCTGAATGCTCTATCCTCAGAGGGATGGTAGTGTGTTTTTTGGGTAGGCACTACCCTTGACTGGCAATCAGCGCTGCCCAGGCC
This sequence comes from Carassius gibelio, assembly GCF_023724105.1. Classification (NCBI taxonomy): domain Eukaryota; kingdom Metazoa; phylum Chordata; class Actinopteri; order Cypriniformes; family Cyprinidae; genus Carassius; species Carassius gibelio. The sequence continues at coordinate 21,509,408 of NC_068405.1, read as the reverse complement.
CCAAAAGAGGGCATTGAGTGTATTTGGCAGGAGGGCACACGGCTCTCTATGGGCCCACAAACACTCCAACAGCACCGTCTCACCTGAGCCAGATGTGCTCATACTTTACACGTTTGCACAACAGACTGCCGTAAACAAATACACCTATAAGATCTTTAGCAGTTTCTTTCACTTTTTCTGTTGGATGTATGTTTTAGGTTTAATACCAGTTCATTTCTTGCATGTATAATATGTGAGTGTTGTGCATGCACATTCAAAAGTGTATAGTTGAATACACTGTATGCTTTCAGTCTTTGCATGGCACTGTCTTGCAATGATTTTTCAGACATTCATCATAATGCAGTCATTCAAGGAACAAAAAAAAAAAAGCTTTAACATTTTCTTGTATTGATTAAAACACAAATCATTCACCCTGCCTTTCTATTACTAAGAAACACAATAGGGCATTGTCAAGATTCGAGGAAAATCCAGACACTGAAAGTGATTTTTCCAGACTCTAAAGCAAAATAATCTTTCCCCTCTTGCCTCCTGACAGGAACGCTGTTCCATTTTGGCTAGCGATGACTAATTACATCATCACATGTGCTTACGAGAGTAAAAAAGTACAGCACATCTGAGAGCCATTGCTGAACAACTTTGCCAATGGGAATCCTGCTGAAGGAAGTTAAAGAAACACCATTTTACTTTGCAACGTGAAATATTGATATATATAAGTCTACAGGAAATATGAGAAAATATATATAGTATATATCATGGTAAATATTTATTTATTTATTTATTTTTTGAATGCTCATTTCCCCGGTTTATAAGTTTAGATCACCATTGTAGTCTCTTCCTTAAAAACAATAATAAATAACACTGATAAATATTTAAATATAATCAATGAACATTTAATTACAATATTTAATAAGTATTAATTAATATATAATTATAATATTATCGTCAAAATATTAAATTTTGCATGCTCATTAACTAGATTTTTAAATATAAACTACATTTGTAGTAAAATATTTAAAATGACCATATATTACAAACTATGTTTTATAGTTTGACTACAATTGGAGGTTCATATGATTACAGTTCAACCTTTCATCATTTGCATAGAGAATGACTGACCGCTGACATTCAGGTAGACGGAGTCTTGAGTGTCTTCAATGCCGTGCATGACCTCGCAGCGGTAAGCGCCCGCATCACTGGCCCTGAGCCTCTCTATGGTCAGAGATGCGTTGCCCATGTCTTCAAAGTGGCTGGGAATCGATACCCTGCCTTTAAACTCCGGCCCGATCTTCAGGAACCCATTCTGGGTCACTAGCACTACGGTTTCCTCATCTCCCACGAGTTTAGTCCACTTGATGCGGAGATGGTCTGGGTGGGAGCTGGGGGACTTGGCTGCAGTGGTGGAGGTGCTGGAGCTGCCGGTAGGAGGCGGGAGGATGGAGAAATAGCAGGGCAGGACCACCTGCTCGGCCAGCGAGCCCCTCACTTGAGAAATCATCACCCTCATCCTACGAGCAGAGTCTGCAAAAACAAGAAGCACATGGAGGAGAGGAACGTCAGAATATCATCTGCTGGAAGCTTTGGGACAACACTCAAATGCTCTGCTTCCAATGAGACTGAATATTTTAACCATACTGCTTAACTACGATATTCAAAGAAACATAAGAGTTTCAGAAACCAAAAAGATTGCAGTTCATCTCTCATACAGTATTAGTCACTTATAGAAGACCAGGTATTATCATTAACTGAAACTATATATATATATATATATATATTTGAAATTAAATAAGTATTAACTAAAAAATACAACGTATAAAATTACTAACTAAACTAAAATGAAAAAGAGCATCTAGCTTAAATAAAAAAAGTTTAAGTAAAAAAATAACTATAGACTAACCCTAAAACAGAATGAAAACGATATAAAAAGTTATTAAAATGTTAACTAATATGTCTCTTGTAGCAGACAGGAAGTAGTCGTTTAGCACACGACACAGGAAGTGCTGAGCAATTTGGTAGTTGGTTTACAATGATTACAAGGGATGCATTTCATATCATATATTACTGGCCGATATTACAGTTTATACACACACACACACACACACAGTATATATATATATATATATATATATATTTATAGGATAATATTATATATATTTAATTGCAATATTTATTATTATAATTCCAACTATTATAATAAATTACATTGATTTTATGAATATTTTAGTGCTCCATACACTTTACTTGTATATATAATCAATCATTGGTTCTTTGACAAATTGTTGGAGTATTTGTTCCTCTGCTTTGGATAAAAGCATTAAAAGCATAAATGTAAATAATAAGATTTTTTTTCATATCATAGATAATGTTGTGAAGCCTAAATTCACTTTTACCTTTTAAATGAAAATACCATCAAATTCTAATATCCGCCATTACATACAAGTGATTATCGAGATCATTTGAATGTCTTCCACTGATCGATTTCGTCCATCAAATGAAAATGATAACTGGCTTATCAGCCAGAATATTAAGATGACTGCATCCCTAAAGAGTTTACATAGTTTTAAAGGTTTGGACAGGCTAAATTAATGTAAAAGAAAGAAGTTACTGATTTTAATGAGAACAAAGAATAAAAAACGCCTTAAACTCACCATCTTTGGTAACAGCAGCGCTGCAGGCACAGACCAACCAGAGGATGTGCTTAACGTCCAACATCTCAGTTCTGCAAATAAATAAATAAAAGCTTTTCATTTTGTAAAAGCTAGTGATGAGTAGTTTAGTTCGTTTTGCATGTGCAGCTAGTTTATTCCTAAACGTGGGTTGGTTGTCAAACTGCTTGTGTTTAATGTCCATCCATGTCTTTGTTCCAGGTCCAACTGGGTCTTTAGACACCCACTGTCTGTTTGCTCTCCTGTCTCCCTTTATCAGTTATAAATATGGCTTTGCCATCAGATAGAGAATGTGTTTATGAAAGCTTCATTCATAATTAACGGTTAAAAAGGATGTATATGTTCCATCTTAATATGCTGGACAGTCCTACTTTACTCATTCTTCGAAAACACAAAGACCTTTTTCTGACAAATCTGGTGACAGTCATACACGTTCAATACAGTACACACTATCAAAAACTAAAAAGCGATGCATAAAACACCTTCACGCAACAATCACCGTGAAAATCTCCAGCACGAGCGAGCGAGCGAGCGCGCGCGCGCTAATGAAGCGCGATCAATCACACCAGACTGAAAAAGAATCTGAAATGAATCCAAAGCTCATATTCTCAGTTATTAGCATTAAAGCAGAGCTGGTGTTACGATGATAGTGATGAGATCATGATCAGTGGATCTCCACTGAGAAGATGCCAAACGCAAACAAAGCTTCAGGGTGACAGACAAGCTCTGACAACACAATCAACTGAGAAACAAAGAGATGTAAATCTGCTCTAATATCAAAAGCGGGTGAGCAGAACATGGTCAGATTAAGATACAATGGGCATAAAACATTAAACATTAATGTGAAATAATAGTAATATTCATCACTTATCAATTAGGACATAATTGTTTTTAATAGAATAGAACAGAATAGAATAGAACTTACTTTTTCCTGAAGGCAGTCTTGGCTATTCCTGATCCTCCAAATGCAATCCTTTAAAAAAAAAGTGCTAGTATCTCTGATGCTCCAATAGTGAGCAGCAGACTGCAGTGCTCTTTCTTTCCCTGGTGCCCACGAAAAGACTGGAGACATGAGCCGGCAGCAAGTTCAAATTCCATGTCCACCCACGATTTCGTCAGTTTCCAGAGGAGGGGCAGAAAGTGCCCACCCAAAAAGAATCTGATCCATCCTGTTGAAGAGGAACGGGGATGTTCTGCGCAAACTGGACCTTGATGCACTGAGCAGTGAGCTTGAACATGTAGGTTTGGTTACAAGTAATTAAAAACAAGCGAGTTAGTCGTTTCTCTTACTAACTTTATTATGAATGCATTGGGCAAACTCTTGGAACATTTCCGCGCTAAATCGATTTCAGTGTCGAACTGCACTCACATGTGGGAGCTAAAATAAGAGACAGTTTTCGATTCAACTTTGCAAATGAAATTAGTAGCCTATTCATTTTACAGCTTAGCACTGAACACTCGCAGTCCTGGTCATCAAGCAGCTCTCTGTGTTACACGGAGTCGTGCGTAAAAGCGCATCTGTATCTCACTGCGCGGTCTGAGAGAGCACTGATAATCAGACAGAGAAGGTGCTGATGGAGTTATTAAAGGCTATGAAAATGACCAAATTACTTTTGTGAACTGCCCAACTCCACTTATAAGAGCTTGCCTGAGCTTTCCACACGGGGGAGAGACAGCACCGTTATCTTCGCGAGAAAAAAAAACAAAAAAAAAACAAAACAAAACAGCACCATTGATTTGATTTAGATGTCGCAGTGCGTGTGAGATTACAAATCAAAATCAAGATATAGCTATGAAATTCATACCCTGCTGGTATTTTTAAGGTGGGTAAGATGTGTAATGTGTTCATCAGTGTTGCATTTGTTAGATCAAAATTGTATTACAATTCAAAATAATGTTTTCTATTTGAATACATTTTAAAATGAAGTTTATTTCTGTGATGCAAAGCTGAATTTTCAGCATCATGACTCCATGCTTCAGAAATCAATCTAATACGCAGATTTGCAGCTCTTGAAACATTTATGATTATTATCAATGTCGAAAAGAGTTGTGCTGATTAATGTTTTTGTGGAAACCTTGATAAAACCTTTTTGTTTAGGATTCTTCAATGAACGGAAAGTTCACATTATAAGCATCTTTAATCTTGACGTTTGATCAATTTAAATTCAATCCTTGCTGAATAAAACATTATAATAAAACATTAAAAAACAATAGATTCTATAATACAATATATGCAGTATATCCTAGAAAATTATAAGTTTTGTATGTGGTTACGTTAAACATTCAATGATGTTGTTAATCATTTTTATTACAGTTTCCTATGACAAATACAGTTTTTAAGCACAGATTTATTATTTCTCAATAAAATCAGCTCATAAAGATTTAACATATAATAATAGGTTTCGAGAGAGTTGACTCACCATAATCTCTATGATATTTTCAAAACCCAGCTAAGACTGGTTAGCTGGTCTTAGTTGGTCTAGCCAGCTGGAAAAAGCCCAGTCCTCATTAAAACCAGCAGGCCAGCCTGAGACCAAAGCTAAGCCAGCTAAGACCAAAAGATCAGCTGAGGCTGCTTAAGATGTGCTGGCTTTCCTGATTTTTTTTTTATTTCCCAGCAAAGATGTCCATAACAAAAAAACAAAACCAAAAAAATAGTTTGGGATTAAAATCCATTTTGAAATACCACTACTTAAGTAATGAGAAAATCATTTTTATTCACATTTATTATATTTATTCACCCTTACAGAGTTAAAATGGACTAATTTTGCTTCTCTTGCCATTAAAAAGTAGTCTTTTTTTTAAACTTGTATTATTTAGAATAGAGCCAGTTCATCTTTACTACAAAAAATACTTTTAAAACATACAATTTTATTACTCCTAAAGTTTAAAATCAGTACAAAAGTCATGCTTATCACAAACGGTGCTCATTAGGCCCCAAAGAGGGTCATATATCATCGAACAGGTCGTCCGGATCAAGGTTCGCTGCGGCGCTTGCTGGTTTCGGTTTGACGCTTGACGCTTTGCTCGTCTCGGCTTTGCCCTCTTCAGTCGGCTTCTCTCTAAAATTACAAAGTGAAGGAACAACCGTCAGCAGAAGGTGAAGGTTAAATACATAGCAGGAGCTTGTATAAGTCATGACACTGGAGTAAAGTCTGACTGCTGGCTGATTACAGTGACCCAGGCAAACCCCATCCCACCACAGGCTCCTTAAAACAGGGTCAAGACTAAACGCTGCACAGTTCACCCTGCCTCTGTCAAAAAAAAAAAGCTGCTTTATAATCAGGCACATGCCATGTGTTTCCAGCTTCACAAAGTCACTGCATGCTAATAAAAGGTCACTTTCAAGGTGAATCTGACACTGATGTACATCATGCTGGAAATACGTGACATGAATGCCCTGAAGTCAGAACTACAGTAAGTTAGGCTGATGATGTGAAGACAAAATGACTTTGGTCACTACACTGTGACGAAGTTAGCATGTCAGAAATGCTTCCTCGGCATTAAAACAAGAAAAGAAAGGTTAACCTGCAGTAATTCCCACAGGATCCTGTCTATAATGGCTACGGAGAGCTTTTCAAAGCGCTAGAAGAAATCAGGTCACAGGGAAAATAAATGAGATTTATGGTCCCGTAAGCCTGTTAATTTCAGGATGTGCAGGGGATCATGTAGCCTTTTAAGCAAAGCTTGTCCGGTGGTGTACCAGAAAACACATGGACAACACGGCTGGAATTAAACGCACATTAGAGAAAGTTAGTTCAACTATATAACATCTAATTAAAATAACTAGATGAATGTAAACTTCAAAATATCTACGTAATAAATATAATAAAATACAATTAATATAACATATGTTAAATAAAAACTAGCTATAAAATATATATGTATAAATAAATCAATATATACAATGATTAACACACACACACACTTCTATATAAATAATGTATTAAATAAAGAAATAGATTTTTTAAAGGATAAATTCTAAGAAAAAGAATGAGTAAAAAGAATAAGAACTGGATGCATTTAAATGTATGATGCACCATGAATCATACTCTGAGATTTCAGATTTTTTTTCCTCAAGCAGACTAATATCTGTGGGCTTTAATAAGCCTCACTGTGGGGGAAATGGAGTTCATTAAAAATGAACAGTGTCCACGTAAAGCATTCACACTCTTAAAGAGCCTGTCTCTGGAAACAAACTCTTCCTTATTAGAAACAGGTTTGCATCCCGCAGTGTCCCCTCATAATGCAGCTACAGGACTCAGGTGAAGAAGACACGGTTTTAGGGGATCGTGTTGAGGAGATACCAGAAACCCTTTAGGATCCTGGTGAAAACGTAAGAGCTCAACACAAAATGTTTAAAATTGAAGGGGAAAACAGATTCGCAACACTGAAATATTACTGTTGAGTCAAAAACTCTAAACCACATGGACAATATAAGCTTTTCTTCACATAAATGTAAAAGAAATGACAGGAATATGATAAAACATAAAAAATTGAATGATGCAACATTTCAGATTGTGCCCTATATCAAGGTTACTAATCATAAATGCAACACAGAAGCATTGTTGCTGGAAGAATCAGACTTTTGGTCCCAATGTACAAGCAACAAGGCCTCATACTGTAAAACAGATTGTGTTTTCAGGTTCATGATCTCTGTAAAATCGCATCTGAGGGCTCATCCCGCCACAAGTGCAGTTCAGGATTCAAAGACCTGCTTCTGAGACGTGCAATTAAAAAGCTGTCTGGCAAAAAGGAAGCAAGCGTTAGGTGAGGTACACTTGGATTGAAGCAACAGAACGGAGCGGAAGTCTTTAAAAACACTTCAGAAACAGATGCCACATTCTGTTGCTTCAACTGAATCCCTGTATTAGCATAATCATCAGTCTCTATGAAAAAGCATGCTTTACAAAGAATGAATCACAGGCTGGTTGATGTTAGAGTTTTGTTCATTTTGTTTGCGTGAATGACTAAGAAATCATCTCGAGTTAGCAAGTTAAAGGAATAGTTCACCCCAATAATTGTTGAAAATGTACTCACCCTCAGGCTGTAAAACATGAGTAGATGCTATTGCTTCCGGCTAAAATACAAGTAAATGATCTATAATAACACTTCTTCCAGTAAAAAAGTCTTGTAAAAAAGTTTTCCTCACATCAAAACATATCCATTTAGAACGGTTTTCAATGTGCATATTTCTCTCCTGATTCAGATGAGATAACTTTTTCACTGGCAAAAGCAATATTATAAGTAGAAGACTCATATTTTATGTTTTGAAGTTAAAAACATTGTAAAGATGGATTTGTTTCCTACAAATTTGTTTCTTCACAAGATGTTAATTGATTGACTGAAGTTGTGTGGACTACTGTAATGTGTTTATCAGCTGTTTGGACTCTCATTCTGGCGGCACCCATTCACTGCAGAGGATCCATTGGTTATCGAGTAATGTAATGCAAAAATCCTCCAAATCTGTTCTGAAGAAGAAACAAACTCATCTACATCTTGGATGGCCTTAGGTACATATATTTTAAGCAAATTTTCATTTTTGGAAGAACTATTGCTTAAAAGTAATAAACAGCTCCTGCTTGCAAACAGATCATGATTCTTTCATAAAAATACAAAGAACTGAGTAAGAAAAGTTTGTATTTGGTCTTTACGTGCACTCACAAAGACCAGAGCGCTTTTATATGGTGTGTTGGTACCAAATAAACCCTGAGAGGCCTTAAGATTTGGTTCTTTTTTTAACGTGTAAACACCAAAATGATGTTTTTTGACTCTCAAAAACCACATTTATTGAACTGAGTAACTCGAGCATCAGAAATGCGTCTTTGGTGCTTTCAGCAAGCCTTTAAAACACAAACTCAAAGTGAAACAATGCTTAGTCAGCACAATTGGAGTGTAAACAGTGTATTTGCTTTTCTGCACATGTAAATATCGCGGTTTGATCAAGGGGTTTCCTTGTGCGGCTGCATCTGGAAGTCATTTTGATGCAGCTAAACTCCCCTGTAAGGATAGCTTTGAGACAGAAAGAGTGTCTTTCCTACTGCCCTCTGGGAGGAAATCTATAGATATGAGCAGGGATAACAGATGAGTACAAATGTAGACGCTGCCCCTTGTAAGCCGCTATATTTGCTGTCATGATTCGATGGGAACAGGGCAGGAATTGTCTGTGGGTTGGGAAAAAAAGGGCTTATGTTTCTTTTAAATTATTACAGACATGACGAGAAGTTCTGGAACTGGTTAAGAAAATGCAAAGGAGCCCAAAAAGGGGGAGAGATGTTACGTTACGGTACAGAACGGAGCCAAATGTCAGACTGCAGCCATATTGTGACATGAGATGCTGATGTTGGTATCCACATATCATAAAGTAAACCAATGGATGATTTTATTAGAATGATGCAAACACACTAAACTCAAGTCAAACTCAACTTGCATCAAGCTGCTATATTTTGATCACTGCATAACAAATCAGAACACAACCTGTGTAACAAAAAATGAATGAATAAAAAAATAACTTATTATTGAATTACTTTACCAAGGCTAATTATTTCTTAACAGAAGCAACACAAGAGTAAACTCACACAAACTGACAGCAATGAAATGAGGAAATTATATTTTGCAAAAATAAAATGACTATTCTACGTATCACCACACAATTTGTCCCTAACATACTGCAATAAAATAATAAAATAATAAAATAATCTATTAAATTATTAAACTACATATATACATATGTATATTAATGATAAACAGCTGTTTATACAATTACAACAATGTTTTATATAATAAATAATAATTATATAAAGTATTAATTATGCACACACAAACACAGAATATATAACAAAATAAATATATTTAAAAAGGCAAAAATATTATATAACATTATATTTAATATAATAATATATATTATTATTAAAATGTATCATATCCAATTTATGGGAGTTGTTCTTATCATAGAAATGATGTCACAAATGAAAAAAAAAGTGAAACTAAAAAAATATTAATATGAAAATGTTTTCTTTTTTTCCGGACATTTCTTTAGGAGAGCCACTAACTGACTGACAGCAAACACACGTGCTGAGGTCTGGATTCATGCGGTGTAACTGGCCTGATTGTTGTCTGTTCTCCTGCTCTGCCAGATCCATCACTAGGCAGATGCTGAGAGACTGTAGAACAGCACAGTTTGAAACGCACTCTCTCCCTTCCTTCATCTCTCTCTTTCGGTCTTTCTTCTTCTTCTTTTAAAAAAAAAGAACTATTGAACTTCTGATGCATCTCTGAATCCTCTAATGGAGTTTTGACTTCCTTCTTCTCGACCTGGAAGGAGACACTTTACAGTCAATTTACTTTGCAGTCTCAATGATTTACAAATCTCTTTTTTGTTTATTTGTCTGCGCAATCTATAATCACAACAATCTAGCTTTCTCTTTCTCAGAAATGACTTTTCACATCATCACAAAACCTTCTCGCTTTCCAAGCCCTCCCTTCAATCATCTGCCTCCATGCTCCAATCAATTTAAAACACATGAAACCAAGTCCCGCCCCACACAGACGTACTTACAATGCATTCCAAAAAGATTTTCACATTCATCTGAATAAAAAAAAATTGATTGCGCTCCCCTGATGCGAGCATGTGTGGAGTGTTGAGGACGTGCACCACAAGCGATCCTGAAGCTGAATAAACAAATGATGTCTGCTGAGTGATTCTTTTCAGCCTTTAGAGGAGAAATGCTTTAAAAATGGGCTTTATTAGAGCAGATGTCATGGCACAGAGTCTCGCCATCTGTAGACAGCAGTGATTGTGAGGTCTGTTTTTGAGAAAAGGGAAGAAAAAAAAAAAAAAAAAAGAAAAAACAGTGGCACTGATTCTCGTCTCTATCCAGTGATTGTATTTTGCCTGCTGGGAAGCTGCTACTGGCAAATTTCTCGATACTCATACAGGGCCTAAAATATCCAGATAACAAAAGGCCATTTGCTTTTTGATTACTCTAGAGATGTTGGCAGGAGTTAGAGGTCTGAACAATGACTGTTTTCATAATGTTCACTCATTAGTGAACCTACGTTGATATTTACTTGAAGTTTGGGGTCAGTAAGATTCATTTTTTGTTAAAGAAATGAATACTGATATTCAGTAAGGATGCATTACATTGTTCAAAAGTGACAGTATAGACACTTAGAATGTTAGAAATCTATTTCAAATAAATGCTGGTCTTTTCAACTTTCTATTCAATATAAAAATCCAGAAATAAATGATTAATCACTGTTTCCATAAAAATATGAAGCATGACACTGAAGACAAAAATGAAGACAAATATGCATTAAAGTAAACAAAAAGAATTGTTTTTCATTTTCCACTTATTAATTTGTCATTTTTGGACAGTGTAATTCCCTATCCTTTTCAGTTTTTTGGAAACGAGCATTAAGATTTCTCTAAACATCTGCTTTTGCATGAAGAAAGAAAGTCATCAAGACAGCGAGTATCTGTTTCTGTTCCTTTAACTCTGTCTACCACATAAAACGAAACTCATTCATGATACACCGCCACTAATTTGTGTCACGTTTTACAAGAGCGTTCCAGCTCTCTCTGTGGCACAAAATTGGGCATAATTAGCACAGGCATTCAAAGCCATGTGGCTGTTAAAAACCTCATTCCAGGAAGAGAATGAGAATCCTCCAGCTGGATTTCTCCACTTGTGTGATACGAAGTGGCGTATGTGACATTATTCTCTAAAGAAGTTACAGCCAGATCTCTATGCCATGGCAGTCTATTACAGTTTGGAAAGTCTTACTGCAGTGAAAGTGCCTGCAGAACAAGAGAAGAAGTCCCTCAACACCTGAAACGCGAACACACGCACAAACCATCTGGTGTAGAGGCACCATTCTGTCATAGACCACCGGGGCCTGCGAACGTCACCGCTTTGAGTGTCTGCTGACACGGGAAGCAGCCGCTGACACTGGGAGGCTAGAAACACATTTAAACAGAATCAGTTTAAACATTTACTCCGCCTGCAGAGTCACACAAACACTCTTGTTTTTACCAAGTTTTAAAAGACCCTCATTAAACGTTAATCTCTGCATAGCCCAGCATAACGTCAATACAATATGAAGCCAAAGCGTCTTAAATGTCTGCCAACTCGAGAAACTTTCATATAGAGTATGTCTGCCAACCCAAAACACACAGGATCTGTTCCAAATGCTAGTGAGCTGCCTTTCTACCTACTGTCTACTTTGGCAGCTACCTTCGAAGGCAACATCCCGACTGAACTGATTTGAAAGGTGTAACGAGTCTGTTAATCAATCAGTCGAGTCACACATGCCGCACTCCTCATGTAAAGCGTGGAAGACAATCATCTAGTGCTTGTAGTTGATCACAGCTGTCTAGACATTGGCATGTTGTTAAGCTAACAACTCAGTACTCAAACGCAAGAAATCCAGAAGATACACAAACATTGGGCTAAACGAATTTGTGTTTCATCATTTATTTTAACTTTAATATTTTACAATAAAATATCAAATTATATGAATACATAATTATCTCTGATTTAATATATTTTCATAAAATTCAGCTATATAAAAGTGATGTAGGAAACATTTTCTGATCAGTTAAACTGCATGACTTTTCCATGATTTTTTCCATGATCCCAAGTCTTTTCCCAATCGATTTTAGATTTTGCAATCACAATCATTTTTAGCAAAAGAAATACTCATCATAAGGCTTTTTTGACCATAGAAATACTACAGAAATGTCAATGATCTTTCAGATTATATTAATGGGACTTTACCAGGACTGGGAGGAAAGAAAATAAAAATGACAAAATAAATAAGTAGAAGTACAAAAGATAAATAGAATGATAGATAGAATAACAGAACGATGATTAGAATGACAGAACAATAGCCAAATTACAGTGACGGCAGGCAGACAGATTGACAGACAGACAGACAGACAGACAGACAGACAGACGGATAGACGGATAGATGGATAGATGGATAGATGGATAGATAGATAGATAGATAGATAGATAGATAGATAGATAGATAGATAGATAGATAGATAGACGGACAGACAGATCGATAGAGGAATGGATGGACAGATCGATAGAGGAATGGATGGACAGACGGACAGACAGATAGACAGACAGACAGACAGACAGACAAACGGATAAACGGATAAATGGATGGACAGATGGGAAGGTAGATGGATGGACAGACAGACGGACGGACGGACAAACATAGATAGATAGATTGATAGAGAGATCGATAGATAGATAGATATATAGAACTGTGGGAAACTCACTAGGAATAATAACAAATAATAACTTTAAAATAATAACTAATGCCAAATAATCTCCAAAGCAGAGTGACTATTTTAAGATAAACACAACAGGTTTTCTCAGGATCGGTGTCCCTCAGGTGCCATCAAGTCTGAAGAAGTTAGTTGCTCAACGCAAATCTAAACCATTCCTGGGATTTTTATTGTACAATTACAGAGGCAACTTAGGTACTGGCAAAGGAGGAGATGAAATTATACACATTCTCCTATTAATAAGTAAAAATGAGCTGGAGAGAGAAGCACCCGGGGGGGCTCCACTGGAAAAATACAAGGTGTTGGCAAACGACCAGTAGTTTCCGTACAATGGAAGAGGGTTCTGGGAAACCCGCTTCTGTCTGCTTGACTGGCTGCAGGCACGGAGAGAAAGCAGCATCCAAGGTTGCGTGAAATGGACACCAGAGAATAAGACAACTGGAATTATCACTGACATTTTTATGGCTGCAGTCGCAGGGGTTTATGGGTATCATATGCAACATTACATAACAGGCCTCCAGGAGTTTGAGTTCGTTACGAGCCAATCGACCACAATAAAACGTGTAATTAGATGGATGGAGAATGTGTGGAAGGATGTGAGAGATGATACCTGGATGTCGGTCTCTGGTCCAGCGCTGCTCGCTTGGCTTGAGTCTCCAGCTGTTGGAGATGTCGGTGGCGGCGTTTTCGACAGGGCGCCACATCTGTGATGTCACTTAAGCTGTCGTCCATCGGGTTGCTTTCTGGCATCTCTGTTAGACAAAACATGGAAAAATTCATCCAATGTTCATATTTTCACTTATTTAACTGAAGTTTTGTCTTTCAAAGAAAATGTACTTAACATTTAGTCAGCATTTCATTATGACATATCCATGAATTTTACTTAATTTTTAATCAGAAAAGGTATAATACATTGTAAATATTAATATTTTTTTTAAATATCTATAGTCATAATATTTTAACATTATAATGTACAAAAATAATGGCAATCAAACAGACTAAACATGAAAGAAATAAACCTTTTTTGGAAAACAAATTAATAATTGAATTTACATAATCTCAGGCAGAACAATCCTGATCATAATATGACTGATTATTTTATATAAATATAATACTAAATGTTTACAAATATTAACATGTTTCATTATCAATAATATGAATAATAAAACATAATAATATGTATTATTATTTGTATTTGATGCATGCATTTAAATAACAACAACTAGCTATTATTATTTAAATACATACTTTTTATATTTGTATTCTCCTTGGTGTACTGTTATTTTTTTTTAATTAACAGCATGTGCATTAAAAACTTTGACTAAAACAAAACAATAATCATCTAAATTATTCTGCCTATAATATACAGTAGATGAAATTAACACATTTAATTTAAGCTGAAACATTCAGCCAACCTGATCAGTTATTGAGCTACACAGCCATCTGTTGCCAATTTCAGGATTTCAGTCAAGAGGAGTTATTATCTGTGAATGCTATTATTTGTAATTGTTTGCATATATAATAGCTCTGAACAGGATAAATGGAGGTTCTCACAGCCAGCGTTCAGGCAGCCGGCCAAGACATGGCTCCGCTAACACAATCAACATCACAAATGCATTAAAAACATGTTGAGCATCAACATTAAATGATGCACATGCAGTGGGACTGCAATAAAACCCAGCAGGAGCACATCTGTCTCATGTGAGATGTCATTGTAGCACAGTGGGAGAATAGTACTTGTTCTTTTAAGTACTATTGTATTGCCAGACACGTTTCCATGATTGTTTCTGGCAGTTGTTTACGGTTTAATTTACACAGGACAGATATAGCTATGAAACTAGGTGGCTTTGACTCCCGTTAGTCGATGCAACAAACATCCTAACCACATTAAAGACTCTTTCAATGATCCTTCATGTACTGCACCCTCATTGTAAACTTTATAGTTAAGAAGACAAAGACTAAGGCTACAACTCATACTCTTTAAGGACAAAAACATTCTCTGACACATAAACCACTGAATCACGCTTTAAGATAGGAAAGAAAAGAACAATAATTGAAGCCATGAGGAACTATGCCAAAGTGACACACACCTAGCAACCATAGATTACAATTCATACTGTTTACAGGGTCACATGACCGTGGAAGCGGGTTTCTTATAGTGCTTTTCACTTTTACTCCACAGGGTTTACACAAGGGGGAAAACAGAGAAATTGAGCAACCCGCAGACTAAATCATGTGTGACTCCACCTCATTTCCCTTTCTGTGCCTCAGAACTCTGACTCAACAGCCAAATACGGCCTTAGAGTAGCCCGATGTCGAAATCGACCAAAAGCAGACGGGGTTGCCAAGGAACGACTCGTCTAGGAGTTGACGTCATTAACGGTGACGGACGATGCAGGGAAAATCTGAGGGAATGAACTACCTGTAGACCGTCTCGGTTCTGGCTCAAAGGTTTAATATGCTGGACGACACAGCGGCTCTCAACAGGGGAAAAGACATTAGCGTGGTCATGCTTTGGACAAGACAGCAAATACCTATTGTGATGTCAGCGCTCTCATTGACGCAATGCAATTACAAGTCTTCGCTGTTCTGTGCAGTTCATTTGTGATCTAATGGTAGAAATACTACAATATAAGTAATGTTACGGAATGCAGCATAGCTATTTTTAACAAAAACAGTTAATTAACCATGCAGCAATGCCTATTATGGATAATCCAGTGAATTAGATACTTTACAAATGAAAAATAAATCATCTGATGTCCAGGGTTGGAAATTACAAGAGATTTGGGGCAAAAATGCCCCTTTACAATTAAACTACATAAATGCAAGATTCTGCTTAAATTTAAGTATCTGACGTAAAGGTAACACAGATATTAAATGTGGTAAAAAAAAAAAAAAAAAGCCCCTTGAAATCAGTTCTGGGAGCAAATATTGTCCCTTAACAGAAAGCTTAATTCCTGATGCTCATGCAAACCAAAGATAAGGTCATTTATGAATGATTAAAACTGATAACAATTGCTTCACATTGTATAACACAAGATAAACACAAAAGACTTTCAATATTATATTAACAATATTACAAAACACACAACTCTAAAAGTTGGATTCCAAATGAATGCACTAATATGAGATGCAGACCTATTGAATTATTCTATGTTTCTTTGTCAATTTCTATCATTGTATGGTACATACTGTCATCAAGATCTTGAGTATTCATGTGCTTGCCAGAGTCACTGCAGATCAAATGAGCATCGTGCTGTCATTTATCAACATGAACTTTCAGGGAAGAAATTCCACTAAACTCGCAACACATTGCTAGTAAGATATATTAAAATATGAGTTTCGTTTGATGTTCTAGGCACAAATTCAGTTGTAGGCTCATCAAGTTTGACTCCAAACTTTGTTAACTTTGCAAATATGTAACTATGTCCGAGGAACACAATATTACAGAGCCTTGAGAACAAATCAGCACACAATATACAGCGAGCTGAAGAATGAGGATACTAAATCACAGGCTTTGTTAAAAATAGGCTGAGAAAGTTTCAGCAGTAATTTGCATACATAAATAAAAAAAAGTCTGAGGTACTTGCATCTGAAATTGAGGCTCTCTGGAAACTTTAAAGAAGTAGGAGAAAAATGGCAACCTGAAAAGGCAACCTTAACTACAGTATAAGCTTTTCTTTTTTTTAACAGATGCATTGGGAAAAAAGGTTTGGAATACAGGTTTGGAAGGACATAATACCAGAACTGTAATTTCTGGGTGAAGTTAGAAGAATGACCTTGTGTAAGAGGCTTCGGGTCAGGCTGTCTGGGTTCAGCCTCCTGTTCATCTTCTGTACTGCCTCCATAATCACTCTCTACACCAGGACTCTTCTCTGCCGCAGTCTCCATCACATCGTGCTCTTCACTGTCTGCCTTTTTCCTTCCAAGAGAATCCAGTAGACATGTTAACAAGGCATATGGGAAAAAATATTGCAGACTCGTTTCTAGAAATTACTGAATCACGTTCTAAAAACTAAAAGAAAGAGAATGCACAAACATTTTCATTCCAAAACAGGTTTCTGTCCATTCATCCTTGGGATTTTTTTTTTAACTACCATTCAAATGTTTTGGGTCAGTTAATAAAGTAAATAAATCAGTATTTTTTTCACCATCATGCATTAAATTGTTTAAAAAGTGACAGTAAGGTCATTTATAAGTTCCATTTCAAATAAATGCTGTTCTTTTTAACTTCATTCCTCAAACAATCCTGAAAAAAAAAATGCATTGCATACTCTACAAAAATATTAAGCAGCACAATTGCTTTCAACATTGCTAATAACAAATGTTTCTTAAGCAGCAAATCGGCACATTAGAATTCTTTCACTGAAGACTGGACTAATGAGGCTGAAAATTCAGCTTTTCATCACAGAAATAAATTACATTTTAACATAAATCCAAAAAGAAAACAGTTATTTTGAATTGTAATAATATTTCACAAAATAAATGTTTTTACTGTATTTTTGATCAAATAAATCCTGCCTTGGTGAGCAGAAGATACTTTTTTTCAAACCATTAAAATATGTTAAAAAACGATAATGTACATATAGATAAACAGATATATTTGTTGTGGACTGTTTGAAATCAACTATTATTTTTGCAACTCATTCAGGTGTCATAAGTGGCACAGAAATAAGACTCCTTTAGGGGTGTTAATCAAGGCCACAACATTGGTGGACTGAACTTCCTTGGGTTTCTAACTAAACAATTTAAGTTTTCCATCATGCCGCAGTTGTCCACTAGAACAGAGCTTGTTACTGTCATTTTAAGTTTTGTTTTCCAATAAAAAAAGCAGTGTAGACAGGAAAATGCGCTCAATGCAAAACTAGAAGTGATAATCATGAACATCACATCATCAGGCGATTACCTAACAGGAGAAGGGAAATGTTGAACTGAAAAATGCTTACGATCATGTGAGGTTGTATCATGATGAAAATGTCGAACAGATCTTTACCTCAATTGATTCTTTTCAATAGATTCCTCCAGCTCTTTGACTCTTTTCTGCAGGGCTCTGAGTTTTGCTTTCTTCTCGTTTAGGACCAGCACAAATCGGCTGTACAGGTCTCTCTCCAACGTCTCTTTCCCCTGGATGTACATCTCCATACTGTGGAGAGGGTGAAGAGCAATGAGACCCACCCAAACACTCATGATTGACACTCATTGTTGACAAGATTGGATATGATTAGTGATGAGAGTGTTTGTATTACTAGACGTTTAAGTGGATAAACACTCAATTACTTAACATGGAAAACCTTAAGAGCGTACTGAACTAAACACCTGTGGTAGCTGTTTGCAAAATACACACAAGCTAATAAAGAGCCGACAGTGTTGAGTAGCGTTACGAATCCCCCATAATTCTGGTTTTGGAAGATGTTAGAAAGTGTGCCGGCACAGTCTGGCCGATGATGTCACTGCTGCGGTTTCTCACAAAGGAAGGATTGAAGCACAAGAAAAGAAAGTAAAGAGGAGCTTCTTGTCAAGTTGGCTGGGATTCCCTTGTCATTCTCTCCTCGTGAATGCGTCATGTGCTCTAAATCAGCCATATACATAGCAACAAAATCCTGAAGTGCGTATGCATATCTACAATTCCCCCTCGAGTATCACAGCAAACACAAACTAAAAACATCTTGTGTATCTAGAGTTCCTTAGTAACCGTCTAAAAACACAGCAAAGACGCAATTTCATTCTGAATCATAGTGGATGAGGAGGAGGGGAGAGGGCAATCCAAGAGGAAGTTGAAAGGCTTTAGAAATAATGCTATTTTGTTTGAAATCAGTTTTGGCATTACACAAAAGAAAAAGAAAAAACTTGTGAACGTTCCCAGAAACAAAGAAACAAATCAAAAGCATATTCCACACATTTGTAGAATAATGTTGTAGATCACTTATAAGAATTTTCAAGCATCAAAAATATAGTAATTTAGTTAAAAATATAATAATACAGATGAAAAAAATAAATAAACAAATAAATTATATATATATATATATATATATATATATATATATATATATATATATATATATATATATATATATATATATATATATATATATACATACCGGTATATATACATATACACATATACACATACTTACATATATATATATATATATATATATATATATATATATATATATATACACATATATACACATATACATACATATATATATATATATATATATATATATATATATATATATATATATATATATATACAGATATACACATATACATATATATATATATATATATATATATATATATATATATATATACAGATATACATATACACATATACATATATGCATGTACACATATACATATATACATATACACACACATATATATATATATATATATACACATATACACATATACATTAAAAAATCTTTGAGTGATGCTAACCACAAAGCTTAACTTGCTCATAAATCACAAACCGCTATTGTAAAAAACCCATTAGAGGTTCCTGAGGGGGACGAGTGTCGAATTAGCCTTCCAGGTTAGCTTACAAATTGATGTCTTTAGTGAACAGCTCTGTTCTGCAAATTATTTGATTTATTCCAAGCATCCATTTTCTACAGTTCTGTGGGAGTTGGGAAGGTTTGATCTGGTGTGGACCTACTCTTTAGTGATGTGTTCCTGTTCTCTCCTCAGCTTCTGGTTCTCCTCAAGCAGGTGCTGGTTTTTGGCCTGTAGACGTGCGCTCTGCTCCAGGCCATGACTAATGAGCTCCCTTATGACTTCAGTGGGCTCAGGCACCGCCTGCAGATCCACCACGCCGAGCCTGAACTGACAAATAAAGAGAAAACAAGATTAATAATAGAAGACCTCGTGCAACCTGGCACCTAGAGGAGACACCTGCCCATCAGCTATTAGCATTAGCATCCTGGATGAAGACACAAGGGAGGTTGGCTAAGAGAGAATTTCACCTACAGGCGGTGAGATTTATTTGTTGGTTTCTGAGTTTGTGGTTGTGGAGCAGGGATGTGGTTTAATGAGCTGTATCACATCTCTCCACCACTGAGACCCAGGCATTCTCAAGATTTTTGACCAAAATAATTTTCATTACTTTTCCATCAGAAAATTCTATCAATCTCTACTGAAAAAAAATAATTTGATTTGTTTAGATTCAGAGGTATTTGGTAATGAATCATTCAGACTGATGTGTGAAACTGTTTGACTGATTCATTGAAAATACTCAACAGAAAAAATTTAATCAGATGTAATATTAAGCTGAAAAAATATTTTAAAACAAATAAAAACTGATTTATCAGGATAGCTTTTCATCTTTTTTTTTTTAAAATGTATTTACATTTGGCCCATTCTTTAGATAACACACGTGTGTGTTTGTTTGTGATAATATGCCAAGATAATAAGTATCATTTAACAGTATTTATTTGATAATATTATTTAATAATTAATTTATTTTCTGTAATTTAAAACAGAAATAGATATAAATGTAAATTAGCGTATTGTAAAAATAACATATTACACACATATCAATTATATAAATAATTTTTATATTATAATTATAAATTCATAAATTATATATGTAATTATATACTAAATATATGAATTAATAAATAATAAAATATAAATTAATAATACATCATTTAAAAAATTAAATAAAAAATAACAAAACACTTAATGAATAAATTAAACGAATACAATTTAGATTTAAAAAATATAGAAAATAGATAATTATATGTACATTATGAAATATTATAAATAAAGATCTATAATAAGCCATAATCAGCCTAATTTACATAGACTGGATATACATTTGAAACACAAAAAAGCACAAAACCCGGTTAAAGTAAAACGAGGGCAGTTCATGAATACAATGTTTTTTTTTATTTGCAGAAAACTGTTTAGTGAATTCACACTTCAGGGTTTCAGTGGCCAAATCTGTCTGGACACCTGGACAAACACATCAACATTTTAGCCTGGACTTTCTACTGATAAGACAAGCCAACCGTCGGGCGACAGCGAGTCTCTGATCCTCAAATAGATGAACTCTGACAGGACACACAAGGGACGGACGCTCGGACTGTAGTGTGTGCCAGTCTGTGAATGATAAGAACGACTGCACTGAAGAGCACTGAAGATAACAGAACACAATGTACCGAGTCTGTCTGTTAACTGAGCACTTTTGTCCTATAAATGATTCTTGACGGCTGTAAGCAAAAGACAGTGATTGGGAACAAGAAAGAAAATTCTTTTGACCTTGTTGTGAACGACTCTGGTAATGTATGTAGTGATGTAGCACTAAAAGAGAAGTTTAGCATGCTCTTCAGGGACCGGAGATGTCAAGCTCAAAAAAGGGGGCTAAAAAGAAAGCATAAAACTATTGTTCAAGTAGTCCATTCCACCTGCGCACTATTTTCCAAGTCTCCTGAGGTCAAACAAATGCCGTGTGAAGACCAGACTAAAAATTACACTTCTATTGTTATTTCCTAACATTCGCTTATGTTGTAGCAACAACTCTCATTTAATGTTATGAAGGTTTGTTTTATACTTAAAGCAACCGATACTGCGTTAAGTCTTTTAGAATACAATTCAAATGAATAGTTTTGAATCATACAAATGAATCATTCAGTTATTAAAAAGAATCAACGCAACAAACAAATTCACTCAGAAATCGGACCTATTTCAATCCCAAGAAACATTTTAGAACTGATAAAACAGACATTTACATGGTGTGTATATACATAAAAATTGGGAATAATAAAAAAATAAAAGTAAAAATAAATAATAAAAAAACAAAGGATAAATAAATAAGTAAACAATGTTAGACAAATCAATACATAAAAAAAAATAATATCATACTGCTTCAGACTATAGCAAATAAATTATGCAAAGTACTTTTTTATTTATGAATTTTTTTGGAGCTTGCCCGCCACATCTTCTTCCTGTGTTCCACGGAGGAAAGTCAAATGGATTTGGAAAAGAGATCAATGAGGTGAATAAAGGATGACTGATTTTTTAATTCTGGTCCATACCATACCTCTTTAATTTTTAATTCCACACAGAACGAAAGAGCCAGCTCTGATGCAACCGTTACATTCACAAATCCTTAAACCAGAGATTCAACATGGAATCTTTTCCAGCCAGAATGTGATGTACCATCGAGCAACACTTACACCGAGTCCTTTACAAGATGAGCTCAGAACTTCCATGTCTCAGAGTGCTTATTTAGCTTATTTGGACAGAGCCTATTCATCCCACTGTGGGAAGCCAAATTGCGGAGACAGACACAGGTTGAATTGCTATTAAAACTCTTATGATGTAGACTAGTGGCTTTATGCTAAAAAAAACAAATAGTTGTTCATGAGTCACACAAAATGAGAAGGCAAGCCAAACATTACAGCTGAAGTCAAGAGAGATACTTTTATTGGGCCTATATACAATCACATCTTTACTTTTTTGATATATATTACTGATTATTAAAAGATTTGTTTAAAGCATTTTTCCATTTCTT